>NW_005364265.1:279991-281920 GCF_000412655.1 Myotis brandtii
TACTAGACTTAATAAATGAATTTGGCAATGTAGCAGGATACAAAATTAACATCAAGAAATCTATGGCTTTTTTATACACCAATAATGAACTCACAGAAAGAAACTAAAAACACAATCCCATTTACCATTGCAACAAAAAACTTAAGATACCTAGGAATAAACTTAACTCAGGAGGTAAAAGACCTGTACTCAGAAAACTACAGGATGTTGAAAAAAGAGATAGAAGAAGATATAAACAAATGGAAGAATGTACTGTGCTCATGGACTGGTAGAATCAACATCATTAAAATGTCCACACTGCCCAAAGCAATCTATAGGTTCAATGCAATCCCCACTAAAATACCAATGGCATATTTCACAGACCTAGAACAAACTCTCCAAAAATTAATATAAAATATAAAAAGACCCTGAATAGCTACAGCAATCCTAAGAAAGAAGAACAAAGTTGGAGGGATCACGATACCAGATAGCAAGCTATATTACAAAGCCACTGTTCTGAAAAATGTCTGTACTGGTACAAGAACAGCAATATAGACCAATGGAACTGCACCGAGAACCCAGAAATCAACCCATGCCATTCTGCTCAATTAATATTTGACAAAGGAGGTAAGAGCATACAATGGAGGCAAGACAGTCTCTTCAATAAATGGTGTTGGGAAAATTGAACAGACACATCCAAAAAAATGAAACTAGAACACCAATGTATACCCTTCACAAAAATAAACTCAAAATGGATAAAGGACTTACACATAAGTTGGAAAACCATAAAAATCTTAGAAGAATACATAGGCAGCAAAATATCAGACATATCTCATAGCAACATCTTTACTGATACAGCTCCTAGGACAATGGAAACTGAGGGGAAAATAAACAAATGGAACTACATCAAAATAAAATGCTTCTGCACAGCAAGAGAAACTATCAACAAAACAACAAGAAAGCTCACTGCATGGGAGAACATATTTGCCAATGTTATATCTGATAAGAGTTTAATCTCCTAAATTTATAGGAAACTCATACAACTTAACAAAAGGAAGATAAACAACCCAATTAAAAAAATGGGCATAAATAAACACTTTTTGAAAGAGGACATACAGAAAGCCAAGAGACACATGAAAACATGCTCAAAGTCACAAATCATCTGAGAGATGCAAATCAAAATGTCAATGCGATACCATCTCACACCTGTCAGAAAGGCTATCATCAACAAATCAACAAATGACAAGTGCTGGGGTGGATGTAGAGAAAAAGGAACCCTCGTGCACTGCTGATGGGTATGCAGTCTGGTGCAGCCACTGTGGAGAACAGTATGGAGATTCCTCAAAGGGTGGATGTGAGAAAAAGGAACCCTTGTGCACTGCTGATGGGTATGCAGTCTGGTGCAGCCACTGTGGAGAACAGTATGGAGATTCCTCAAAAAATAAAAAAGGAATCCCCATTTGACCCAGTAATCCCACTTCTAGGAATATATCCCAAGTAATCAGAAATACCAGTCAGAAAGAATATACTCACCCCTATGTTTTTAGCATCATAATTTACAATAACTAAGATTTGGAAACAGCCTAAGTGCCCATCAGCAGATGAGTGGATTAAAAAACAATGGTACATATACACGAGGGAATACTATGCTGCTGTAAAAAAGAAAGATCTCTTACCATTTGCAACAGCATGGATGGACCTGGAGAGCATGATGCTAAGTAAATTAAGCCAGTCAGAGAAAGATAAGTTTCATTTGTGGACTATAATGAAAAACATAAAGTGATAAACAAAAATAGATCCAGAGACAGAGAAGCATTGAACAGACCGTCAAACCTCAGAGGGAAGGTAGGGGAGGGGGTGGGGGTGGAGCAGGTAAGAGATCAACCAAAGGTCTTGTATGCATGCATATAAGAATAACCACTAGACACAGAAAGAGAGGGGGTTGGGGAC
>NW_005364265.1:281965-286870 GCF_000412655.1 Myotis brandtii
CTAGGGAGAGGTCAAAGGGGGAAAAAGAAGACATATGAATAAAAAAAAGAAAGAGAAATTGCCTCTCTCATATTATTCTTTGTTTTTTCCCCCTTAACTCCATTCCCTCCCCATGAGAGTCAAAGAGTGTATGAATTTAGACTTTAACATACATATGTAGTTTTGAGAAATTGTGAAACTACAACCTTCGTATATTATTTGTGTGGTGACTTTGGTGGTGATAGTGGTAGTTGTGGTGGTAGTGGTATAGTGGTATGTGAGTAAACTAATAAAAACACTTCAGATAACATTTTGGTGTAAAGTTAAATACATAAATGCATTATACCACTTATCGAATTCCTGGGAATATACAGTAGAGAAACTCTTGCACATATGTCTCATATCAAAAGATGATAAGTAATAAATAAGACCTATAAGCATCACAAGTATTCTTCAAGTTTACAATGGTTAAATACATCATAGTATGTTTATGCAATGAAATAAGATTTTGCAAAGGACATAAATAAACTAGAGTTGCATGTACAAATGAGATTAAAACTCAAAATAATGTAAAGGAAAAGGAGCAAGTATTCATACAATATTATACCATCATGTGAAATGACACAGATAAATACTACTATATTTATACTATATTGAAAATATAATAAAGAAAATACAAATATTCACCACAGAATTCAGAACAATGATTAAGCCATGGTAGTGAAAAGAGAGGGGTACGTAGAATATTTGTAAGAGATTGGCATGGTTCTGCTTTATAATCTGAATGGTGCACAATGAGTATTGGCCTTTTATTTAATCAGCAATACTATTGCTATTATTAAATTATTAATACTGTTATTAATAAAATATACATGTGGAGACCAAAGGGAAATTTTAGGATTCCCACTGAGTTTCTGATTTAATGCCAGCTACCTTTAAGCATCACCTCCTATCTATGTCCTAGCCCATCATCTCTCCAGCATACTGATAAATCCCCCTACAACTACACAGACACACACACAAATCTATGTTATGTTGCTGTCCCTTTTAAATTTGGCACAGGGCGGAAGCTTCTTTTAAATCTCTTGCCAGTGAGATTTTTTTCTTCATAAATAATTGCATACTTTTAAAAAATTATATTTTTAGTGATTTCAGAGAGGAAGAAAGAGATAGAAACATCAATGATGAGAGAGGATCATTGATTGATGGATGGACTGCCCCCTGCAGGCCCTCCACTGAGGAGTAAGCCAGCAGCCTGGGCATGTGCCCTGACCAGTAATCAGACCTTGACCTCTTGGTTCCTACATTGATGCTCAACCACTGATCCACCCCTGCTGGGTGATTGCATTCTTCTTGATTACTCTTTCTCAACTTCCTTCTAGGTGGCGAATGCTCTGCCCCATTTGTGGGACTTCCCACGTATTTGAATAAGTATAAATTTTCTTTGAGTCCCAAAGGTGAACTGTCATTAGTTTCAACATCAGAACTTAACTTTGGGAGGAATCTTACCCACATCACTGCAATGTTGCTGTAATAATACATACATGTTCTTTAAATTCTATGATATTTTGATGTGGAAAAGTAGCTTTTATCAAGGTTAAATGTTTTAATAATAGTCAATTTACAGAGAAATTATTTGCTGTAACAGTTTTTTTGTCAAAAATTTTCTCTTGATAAGTTTCTTATAATCTAAGATCAAAAAAGGCCTTTGGTGCCACTGGTGATACTTATTTTCCCTAAAATTGAATTTTTTACTAATCATTTCAAAATGCTACCAATGATATTTTATGAGCAGTTCCCGTGAAAGAAGCTAAGAATCTAAAAATATGACAAACTGAAGTAAATTAGATTAACTTGTACAAATACAGGTTAATATGTCTAGGGCATTATAATATGAAACAGATTACATGAAAGGAATTGTTTGGAAAACAATGATGCCAAAAAATTCTCCCTCAAGGATGATATGTAATATACATAAACACACTAGAGATTGTGCCAACTCTAGCCATTCATTGGAGGAATAGCAAGAGAAATTGTGGGGAGCATATCATGGAGGGAAAGGATGTGGATTATTTTTATAAAATGGGCAAGTAATGGCAAATCTATAATAATAAAAATGTAATATGCTAATTAGACTGGATGACCTTCCAGATGAAGCCAGGGCTATAAGGGAAGCCTGGGTGCCTGCCAGTGGCCAGAGGGAAGCCCAGGTCCCAGGTGCTAGAGGGAAGCTAGTGACAGCAGCCGGGGGAAGGAAGGCCTACTCTTGCACGAATTTCGTGCATTGGGCCTCTAGTAATAATAATATCATATATTTAAATTACATAACATCATTCCTCTGAAGACATAGTTAACACCATAGCCATCTATACTCTTTTATGTACATTGTAAGAAAAAATTATCAATTTATTGATAAATGGGAAAACTGAATCATAAGTGAAAATTCAAATGTGGTCTCTTCATGTGCTGACCAAATTCTCTTTGTTATGTTGCCTACAATGATAGGCAAAATGGAACAAAGAGCATTAATTACAATCACAAAATCATGGGATAACCATTTATTAGTGTATTATGTAAAATCTAGCATGTAGTTCAATAATAAAAGGAGTCTAACTTGAACCTTACTTGAGGTTTATCCTAAAAAGTGAATCAACCCTTTCTTACTTATATAGAATATTTAAAAATACTTATTAAAAGAGAAAAAGACACGATAAAAATCAAATGTTGAGATGGCTTAATTTTAAAAGATAAATATAAATAGTAAAAAGAAAGGGAAATTTTTTATTAAGTTACTAAAGTAGCAAGAGGAACCTTGTAGTTAAGAGATCTTTACTAGCAGAACCCTAAGACTATTTGTAGATAAATGAGTGGTCATCACCATAAACCTTAAAATCAATGTGCATTTCACAGCAACATAATTATCTTCTTGCTAAAATCCAACAATACCAATAAGACAAATACTTTCCAGAAAATCAAACTGATTCTACCTTAGGTGATTTGGCCTTAATATGTTCAGTACTTTACAGAACAAATAAAATGCTGATGTTGATAACTTTAGATAATACAAAAATGAGCTTGAATGTGCTTGAAAAGAAGTTCTTGCTCTAAGAGTTTCTGCTTCACAAACTTAAAAGTCCATCCTTTGTAAATGTTTAATTTATTTAAAGGACACTTAGAATATCTTAACATTATAAAGTTTGAAAAAATTATAGTCATATAAATAAAAACTTTTTTCATGCTTCAGTGAATTTTAATAACTATAATTCATAATGAATGCAATACAGTGTGGAATTCTAATAATGTAAATTCATGCTCTCTTGCCCAGGAACATTAAAAGGCCATGAGGCAGTGGGGGGCATTTATTAAAACTGAACATAAGATTGGGAGCATGAATCAGTTTTTATGCATACACATTACAATGCTGCATTTTAGAAGACAGATCAAGCAGTAGTATTTTCAAATAAGTATGAGAGAAAAGTGTTACACTTGGATCATTGCTTTTATACTAGGGAAAAACAAATTCCAATTTAAGGTAACAATAATGTTTCAAGACAATTTCATATTATTTACTATTTCCCTAACTTTCTGAATCCCAGTTTCCTTAACAATAAATTAATTTTACTTGCCTTTCCTATTGCATAGGGTAATAAAGATTGAATAGAGTGTATGCCTAGGTGACTTGTTAAGTAAAAACACCATATTGTGTTCTATTGTGTTCTCTGAAGTAATGTATTCAAACTTAAAATAGATATAAAGGTTGAGCTATGTTTGAAATCTATGAAAAATAAACATTAAAATAGTTCATGAAAGAAAAGGAGAAATAATGAGAGAAATATCAAAATGCTTTAAATTGAAAGATATGAAAGCAATTGATTTTTCAGATCTTATGAAATTCAGTTTAACAATAAATAAGCTAAGCAAATGCATAGCTTCTGATGAAAATATTTCAATACCAGTAAAACTAAAAATAATTCAAATCAAAAACCTTTTTAAGAAATTAAAATATGGAAATAATAAATATAGAGCCATCAATTAATAAAATAGAAAGCAAATGAGCACTAAAATAAAGTACTATGAAAAGTTAGAGTCACAGAGTAACATTATGAGATACAGAATAGCTATACATTTGAAAGGGGGGTGCCTGTTTAAAAATATTTTAGATGAGGTGAAGTGAGAGTAACTATAAGAGGCTAGAAACAGGAAAAAAGCATAATTCATTTACTCAGTGACCAAAAATTTATTGGACACCTATTATGTGTCTGACACTATTCTGGGCACTTATTTACAAAAGATTAATAACTCTTAGAGCACTCATTGCAGTAGGAAAGATAGCTAAACAAAGTGAAAAAGTAAATAATTAGCACTTTAAATTGTAATGAGTGCTTTGGATAAAACATAAGTGAAGATGATAAGATTTGAGGTTTGCTGGGGATGGAGACTGTATTTTTAAACAGGGTGATGAGAACAGGCTTATCTTGCTCAATCTTATTTTGAAAAACACAAAATAACTCCAAGGTTTATTTTTCCATCAAAAACATATATTTCTAGTTCATATCTCATATTAAAAATCTCCAAATCTATCCCGAAGTGCCATCAAAATTTGTATTCTGTTGTTACCAAAATGCTTGATTCAGTTTGTCTCATGAGTCAATGGCAACCTTTCAGTTACTTAGAAAAATAAATAATAAGTAAATACATAAATAAAACCCTTCAGAATTCCTTGTTTACCTCTTCCTAAGAAAAGGATATCCAATGTATCAAAAAAAACAAAAAAAAACAAAAAACCCCACAAAACTGTCAGAAATATCAAAACACTGTATGAGTATTTAATGGAGCAACAGATGTATGTATAAGTATGCATGTATGTGTATGAATACCTGTACATAAATACATATATCATTATTTACCAAATAATATATATATATA
>NW_005364265.1:286909-302744 GCF_000412655.1 Myotis brandtii
ATATATGTATACTAGAGGCCCAGTGCACGAAATTCGTGCATGGTGGGGGAGGGGGGGATCCCCTCAGCCCATCCTGCACCCTCTCCAATCCAGGACCCCCCAAGGGACGTCCAACTGCCTGTTTAGGCCCTCAGTATCAGGCCTAAACTGGCAGTCGGACATCTCTCTCACAATCCAGGACTGCTGGCTCCTAACTGCTCACCTGTCTGCCTTCCTGATCATCCCTATTGGCCCCCCTGCCAGCCTGATCACCCCTAACCACCTCTGCCTGCCAACCTGGTTGCCCCAACTGCCCCCCTGCTGGCCTGGTCGCCCCTAACTGCCCCCTCTGCCAGCAGGGTCACCCCTTACTGCCCCCTGCCAGCCTATTTACCCCCAATAGCCCCCCTCTGCTGGCCTGGTTGCCCCTAACTGCCCCCTTGTCAGCTTGGTCACCCCTTACTGCCCCCCCTGCAGGCCTAATCACCCCTAACCACCTCTGACTTCTGACCCGGTCACCCCCAACTGTCCCCCCTGCCAACCTGGTTGCCTCCAACTGCCCCGCCCCTCCCGGCCTGGTTGCCCCTCTGCCTGCCTCTGCCGGCCTGGTCGCCCTTAACTGCAAACCCCCTGCTGACATGGTCACCTCCAATTGCTCTCCCACCCGTGACCTGGGTGCCCCTCACTGCTGGCCCGGTCTCCCCTCTGCCCCCCTCTGCCAGCCTGGTCACCCAAACTGCCCCCACTACTGGCCTGGTTGCCCCCAACTGCCCCCATTTGCTTGCCTGGTGGCCCTCACTGCTCCCCCCCACCAGCCTGGTTGCTGCCAACTGCACCACCTGCCAGCCTGGTCACCCCTCACTGCCCCCCCTGCTGTCCTGGTCGCCCCACACACCCTGCTGTTTGGTCATTTGGTCGTCCCTCGCTAACCCCCTTGCCAGCCTTATTGCCCCACTCAGCCTGTTCAGTCATCCTTTCGGTTGCGATGGCCCCTGGCTCTTTATATATATAGATAACTTCATTTATCTCTGTATACAGACATAAATACATATGTATGCCTGTATGTTTGATGTATATGAGTAAAGATAGAAAAAAATTCAAATTCAAATAATTTTGTTTGAACTTATTTGATAGGCATCTGTAGAACACTATAATTTCCTCTGAAAATCCATATTCTTCTTAAGCACATATACATAGTGTTTATAAAAATTGCAATAAATCACATCTCAACATGCTTCAAATAAGTGATGTTCAATATATATAACGCTAAAGGACATGTATTTCAAAATTTAAAACAAATTTTTAAATATTCAATGAATAAAGCAAAAAATCATAAAGCCCAATAGCAAAGACAGTTGAATAAGTCACTACATGTAAAACTGAAATGCAAAAGATGCATGATTTTAGTGTTTGCTTTTTTAAGAAGAAGCAGTAAGAGAGAAACCTTAAGTTAGCTGTTCCCCCAAATCTTAAGAAGTTAACAGAACAGTAGAACAAATACACAGATACTACAAGGAAATTAGTGTTGGGGAGCACAAGAGACTTGGTTGGAAAGTTGTGATAAGGACATTCTGATAAAAGGGAAGTGAGTGGAAGGCCGCCTGCCCTATTTATTGGAATTCTGACTTAGGGGAGACTTAGGGGAGTATCGAAGGCAGTGCCCCTAATTATTCCTTGACCTTTCCAAACAAGTCTGTGCATGTGTAGACCCCAGGTGTTTACTGGAATCCTTGTGCTTAATCCCTGGATGCCTTTGCCTAGAGGACAATGTAAACATGTATCCTCCCACGATTACTCACCCTACTGATTGTATCTAAAGATAAAAAAACTGCAATAAAAGCCTAATGAGGCAGACAACTGAGGCTGTCTGGCTTCTTCATCTGGGCCATCCCTTAGCCCTCTCCCTCATTGTGAAACTATGTCATAGTAATCTGTTAATCTGTCTTTCAGGGGCTGCTGGCCAGCCCCAGGCAAATTAGAATAGTATATCACTTCACCAAGTATAAAATACTGATTCAAGAAAAAACAAAAACAAAAATTGATTCTTTAAAAAAATATTAAAAATGACAAATGTAGAACCAAACCACAATAATAATTTATGGTCAAATCATACACACAAACATAAATGCAAATGTCTTCCATAAAATAAAGCGTACTCAGGAATAATTAAGGAATATAATTCCTTATTAGACACTATTTTACATATACAAATGTATTTGGAGGTTAGAGATATTTATATTTCAAAATTGTTACTCAACTTATTATCAAGTGGAAGATCCTCACGTGCTTACACAGTCCAGTGGGTGCACACAGCAGTGCCCAACCATACCCACTGGATTAATCTCCAGCTGGAGGGTCCCTTTATATGCATGCTATCATGCCCTCCTGGCTCTAACTCTAGCAGGGATATTAGGGACACACTACAATGGCTATGCAAGTCAGCCAGAGAGCTTGCAAAAAGCTACCACCATTACCCTAGTGCAGGAGAAGCATATCCAATGGTGCTCACCAGATTTTTGGTCCTGGATAGTTCTCTCAGTTCTTAGAGAGGGCCTGGTTCTCCAACGTTCTCCCCGAGGCACCTCTCTCTTGTTAGCTGTGCACAAACTGTTCAGTTGACTCAGTTATCTTTCCAAAGGGATTGTTCTAAATATAGATGTATATTCTATGTTTTTTAGAGAAGGGGTGAGTTCAGCATCCTCCTACACAATCTTGGACCAGTCTCCCTTAGATCATTCTCAGACAATAGGCTACCCAGTTGGAAAAAACTCACACAAATGATCATTGCATCTCACTATACATAAACACACATGCACGCTCATGCACACACATCAGTGCAAATGCACATACTCACATACCTAATATATAAATGTATATATTCTGTATGAATTAAAATTTAATGTAAAAACAAACAAGCGTTTTTAAGAAAATATTTTTATGCTAGTGGGTTGACAAAAATATTTTAGAATCATAGAAATTCAGAGAACTTTTAAAAGTAGATAAAATAATAAGCTTTAATGTGGTGAAAATAAAACCATAACCAAAGTGTAAAAATAAACATCTGTATATATGATTATGTATATGTATATGTCACAATGGATTAGCATTTGAATTGTAGATAGAAAAAAACATAATAGAAAAAATGAATAATTCAAAACATAATGAACAGATAATTTCAAGAAAAGGAAACCTGACTAGCAAGATAAAATATTTGCTTTACCAAATTACTTTGAAAAAAATCAAGTTAAAACATTGCTTGTTCACTCAAAACTTATCAACTAGGCAGCAATCAAAATGTGCATGAATATTAAGTGTGTGAGTAGAGCTACATGAAATCTAAAATTGGAAAGTAATTTGGCAATATCTGAGATAACTGACGATGTACAAGTCCCATAATTCAGCCATGCCATTTCTAAATATATGGTTTAGAAAAAAAGCTGAATCTATATAATAAAAGCCTAAGCAACCATTATGGCGGGACGACCAGAATGACCAGTCGCTATGATGCACACTGACCACCAGGGGGCAGACGCTCAACACAGGAGCTGCTCCCTGGTGGTCAGTGCACTTCCACAGTGGGAGTGCCACTCAGCCAGAAGCCGGGCTCATGGCTGCCGAGCACAGCAGCAGTGGCGGGAGTCTCTCCCGCCTCCGTAGCAGTGCTAAGGAGCAGCGAGCCGAGCGGTAACGAGCCTGCTGCTAAGGAGCAGTGAGCTGAGTGGTAAGGAGCAAGCAGGTGGGCAGTAAGGAGCAAGGGATCCTGGACTGTGAAAGGGCACAGGCCGGGCTGAGGGACATTCACACCCCCAGTGCACTAATTTCGTGCACCAGACCTCTAGTTTGTATATAATAAGACATTCAAATAGTTATTCCTTAAACCATTAATTATGGTGATTGGTACTTTAAATGATGTTATCTTAGGCAAGTGAATAAATATAATATGACATATAGCATATTTGAATTAAGCAATTAGGATAAATGAGTGTATTCTACATATATTAACATGAATATTTTTAAAATGTTGAGTGTAAAGAAAATTGTATAAGGAGATATACAATATGGAGCACTGATAATTTTAAAGAATATATTGTTAAGGATATGCACATGCATAGCTAAATTATTGCACACAGCCTTTAAAGAAAGCAAATGAGAATGAATGCATACTGCCAAGAAGACTTCAAGCTCTATTATTAAATTCAGTTTCTTCAAAACAAGGTATCTGAAAAAAATACTAGCATATTTACTAAATTTACATGCATTTTTGGTATATTTAAAATAGGCTAACATTTAAGAAATGAATCAGGTAAATAACTATGAAGCCTGCCGAAACCAGTTTGGCTCAGTGGATAGAGCGTCGGCCTGCGGACTGAAAGGTCCCAGGTTCGATTCCGGTCAAGGGCATGTACCTGGGTTGCGGGCACATCCCCAGTAGGAGATGTGCAGGAGTCAGCTGATCGATGGTTTTCTCTCTCATCGATGTTTCTAACTCTCTATCTCTCTCCCTTCCTCTCTGTAAAAATATCAATAAAATATTAAAAAAAAAATAATTATGAAGCCTTCCCTAAGGCACTCAGGAAGTTAATGCTTTATTCTCTGCAAAACCTGCAGTGTCCTCATTGACTACTATAAATAAGAGGATAAGGGAAGATCACAATTGACTCTCAATCATCTTTGTACCATTTGTAACTTAATGCTGGCATTTAATTTGGCTGATCAAATGATTAAATGAATGAGTTTGCATACTTTAATATATTTACTAATACATTTAAATCAGTTAGAACTATAAGAATTTATCAATAATGTATGGTCGGCCACACACAAACACACAAATACACATCAAGCAAAAGATACATACATAAATCTATGTGTGTGGTTTTATATAATGATATATATATATGCAATATACATGCATATATTACATAGGCAAATACATATATGCTTGTGATTCAGTGTCTAAATAATCAAAAGAAAGAAGAGAGTGCTTATTTTTATTCTAGGATAGCATATTGAAAAAGAAAGTACACCATCTATTTAAATATTTCCCTAATTCTATTTATTTATAAGAATATATATATCTGTTCTCCTAGCTTTCTGAATTTTAAGGAACCTAGAACACATTTTATCTGTGTTACTTGACATATTTCTGTAGTAAGAAATTCAGCAATACTTATTTTGTGGTTTTTTGTTAGTTGAGACCATTCAATTATAATTCCTTAGCATCTCCTAAAGTGAGTACTTAAAATCTTGTGGAAAAGATCAAATGAAATGCAGAAGTTTAATGTCAATAAAAATATGCAATAGAATAAATATCGCTGATGGAAAAGTCATTATGTCTTCATTTCTTCATAAGCATTTCTACTGAGAATTCTTAACTAAACTCATTTTTATTTGACATACATATACTAATGGATCTCTTTACTATTTAAATAATAAAACAGTGGCTTGAGTTACCATTGACTATTAATTGCCCAACTTATATATCCCATAATTCCCATGACTAAATTTACACATTTTATGCTACCTAGTTATGTGTGCCACTGTGCAATGGGTTGACTGGGTACCAGTGCAGTTCAACACAAACCACATACATGAACATTTATGAATTATTCATTCTCAGAAGATATGGCTTTGAATATGTTAAGGAAAATAGTATTCTTAAATTATCCCAAATTAAGACTTTAAGATTAGTTCTGAATTTAAGATTGAAAAGAATGATTTAAAAATTATAATAAACTATACAAAATAAAGGAAAAAACTTTCATTTAAATTTACTGATGTTTCTTTTATATTTTCTATAATATTAAAAATAAATACAGTTTTCATGTATATATTCAGATATAAGCAAATGTTTGAAATCATCCCTTATGTTACTATGTCAGTGCCCCAGGCACATGACAAAACAAATAATAAACATGAATCATTTGCTAAGGGGCTAAAAATCATTAAATTAATTAGTTAATGGGAAATCTCTAACCATAGGCTATCTGTCTCTATAAATAAAACTACCGGGGTAAGTTCTTATTCTCCCATTTACATGGCAATTCTCAATTTAGATATTGGGTTATTATTGGTTCAATTTGGAAAATTGTTTTTGTTATACAATTTGCATTGATGAGCCTAGTTTCCATGAGGTGAGACATCATTATATAATCATTATTTACTTCGTTGTTTCTTTTAGGCTTATTTTACTACTAGAGGCCCAGTGCACGGATTCATGCACCAGTGGGGTCCCTCGGCCTGACCTGTGCCCTTTCGCAATCCAGGACCCCTAAGAGGATGTTGGAGAGCCAGTTTCTGCCCAATCCCCTCAGGCCAGGCCGAGGGACCCCCACAGTGCACGAATTTGTGCACCGGGCCTCTGGTATGCATATAAGATCTTTGGTTAATCTCTTCCCGTCCTCTTCCCCGATCATCATCATCTAAGATTCATCAGTCTGTTCCATGTTTCCATGCGTGTGGTTTCTGTTCCTGTATTGAGCTTGTGCCCCCTGGTGGTCAGTGTGCATCATAGCTACCAGCTGGTTGGCCGGTTATAGATATAGATATAGATATAGATATAGATATAGATATAGATATAGATATAGATATAGATATAGATATAGATATAGATATAGATATAGATATAGATATAGATATAGGTCCTAGTGCACGAAATTAGTGAATGGAAGGGGGGGGTCCCTCAGCCCAGCCTGCACCCTACCCAATCCGGGACATCCCTCTCACAATCTGGGACCATAGGCTCCTAACCACTGGCCTGCCTGCCTACCTGATCTCCTCCTAACTGCTCCCCTGCCGGCCTGATTGCCCCCAACTGCCCTCCCCTGCTAGCCTGATTGCCCACAACTGCCCTCCCACAACTGCCCTCCCCTGCCGGCCCAATCACCCACAACTGCCCTCCTCTGTAGGCCTGATTGCCCACAACTGACCATCTTGTGGCAGCCATTTTGTGATGATGTCGCACGTGAGGGCTACCTAGGCTTTTATTAGTATAGATAGATTTTTCTCTTAAATTGATTGATTCTTGTGCATTTCTCTATTGTAGAATCCAACAAATTAGAGATCTGAGTTATTTCACATAGTATAGTTATCATTCCCTAAATATAATCAACTTAAAAGATAATTAAGTTGCCTGGTGAAATATTACATTTAATATTTTATAATATACTAGAAAATATATGGAAATTTTACCTATGCCCAACACTATCTGAATAACATTACCACTCTAACCAACTTCATTTTGAAAAGCTTTGGTAGTATTAGGGACATTCTCCCAAAGAAAAAAATGAGTTTTATGTGGTGAATTTGAGATAATAAAAATACTCTAAGTAAATAACTCTTAAATAATATTTACATCATTCAAAGTAATTTTATTTAACTATGTTTTTAATCTTCACAAAAATATGGGATAGTACATTTAGAAATGAAAAAAACAAATAAATATAACTAACTAAATAAATAAATGGAATGCTTTAAATGGCTTAGCCTGACCAAAGCTTTTTTAGGATTGAGTTAACTTTAAGTAAGTGCATTGGCAAGTTCCCTACCTTTCAAGTAGCCTTCTAGAGAGCATGAAGGATTTGTAATGAAGATGGCTGAAGTATTGCTATTACTTTCCAGAATTCTATTCAACGCTGCAATGATTGCTGAATAATTTTTGCTCCTCAGTGGGCCCACAGTAGTATGTGTTGGTCCATATCCAAGTCCTTAGGCTTAGGATACTAGAGAGAGACATGAATTTAGTCATACTTGGCATTTCACCATCTGCTCTCATGCTTCTTGTCTTCGTCTAATGACCATGATGACAAAGTTTTCAGTAAGAAATTGCAGAGTTTGCCAATGATTTCCTTGATCTGCTTCTTAATCTCAGAATAATTTCTAGGGACTATATCCTGAACATAGTTTATGCTCTTTTTACCGCAGAAGAGCAGTACTGTTTGCATTTCCCCATCACCTATAAAATTCTTATTAAATATTTATTGCATGGATCTTTTGCTTAGTGGTTGTAAAAGAATGACAGTTCCATAACAATCATTCTGAAGTTTTCATGCTGGAAAGGATCCAAATGAAAGTTGAATATCAATCTAGTACCCAATTTTTTCAAAATTGTCTGATGCTGTTTCTAGAATATGTGATTGAATCAAAATTTTAATAATTTATTGATTTATTCTTTCAAATACATTTACTCATTTATTATACATATTTATAGGCACTATGATAGGACTAAAAAATTATTCCACATCAATATATTGATTACAATTTATTAATTGTACTATAAATATAGTAATATCCAGATAGTCTGCAGTGGTTATCAAAGAATACAGTGCTGGTCAGTATCCTGAACTTCTTTAAAAATAACATGAAAGTGAACAATCCTTGATGGATTTTTAAAATTTCTCCATACAAGTGGAACAGCATCTTGCATCTTATTCTCTGAAATCATTTACTCTTTGTTTGCATTAGCAAAGTTGCATTGATGTGCCTTTGTTCTAAATAAATTTAATCTTTAGCTTTCAGCTCTCTTTGTTGACATTGTATGATAAACACGAATGGATTTGGAAAATATCAGGCAAAAATTTGAAAAGATGACCTAGAAAAGATTGCATTTTAGGAGTGAAATTTACCTTTTATAGCATCTAAGTTGACCTTTCCACCTCATCCTCTTTTTTGTGGATGAGAAAAGCTAAGTTCAGAAAAGTGAAGCAATTTTCCAAGGTCAGGAGCAGAATATGGTATAAACTTAAATATTCTAAAATTATCCTCCCCAATAATAGTAGTAGTAATAATAATAATAATAATAAATTAAACCCAGTGTTTAATTAAGCTGAGTTGCCTTCTGTAACACTTGCCTGACACATTTTTGGCAGGCCAAAACCCATTCTCTCACCCTACTTGTAACTTCCTCTCAGTTTCTGCATTTCATTTGGAGATGATACTTTACTGTATGACCTTCTCAACAGAGTAATTCTAGCCACCCTTTTACTGCTGCCTTTCATAAGGAAAGCTCTGGCAATCCTATTGTTTCTTTGGTTGTCCTTGGATGTATTTCAGAGAACAGGAATACTGTAAATTAAAACTGTAAATCAAATGCACACTACAAATATTTGTAGTTTAAGTTACTAATCAAAAATAGAGGCAACTTTTGGCTGTCAAATTTAATTCTACACAATTAATTGTGTCTGATTTCACATAGCACAACCAGCCAGCTGGTTCCCTTGATATAGCCTGCATAAGTGAAAGACCAATAAACATCAGAACCTCTAGTTCAGTGGTTCTCAACCTTCCTAATGCCGTGACACTTTAATACAGTTCCTCATGTTGTAGTGACCCCCAATTTCATTGTTACAAATTGAACATAATTAAAGCATAGTGATTAATCACAAAACAATATGTACTTATACATGTGTTTTCCGATGGTCTTAGGCGACCCCTGTGAAAGGGTTGTTCGACCCCCAAAGGGGTCGAGACCCACAAGTTGAGAACCACTGGTCTAGTTTCATATTAGTTTCATATTTCAAGAATAGACAACTAGCCTCCTGTTGAAACTCTACATGCCACCCCAATCACAATTTCTCTCTCTCCGTGTACCTCCTCCTCCTCCTCCTCCTCCTCCTCCTTCTTCTTCTTCTTCTCTCTCTCTCTCTCTCTCTCTCTCTCTCTCTCTCATCTATCTCCATCTTTATCTCTAATAGCACCCAAGACAAATAGGTTTCAAAGTATCTTTTTAAAGGTAAAATAAACACAAAATGTGTGTTTAATTAGAATATCCTCAACAGAAAGTCTTCGCACATTAGAAAAATAGGCATACTACTGATTCCAGGTAGCATAAATATTTCCTTGTAATAATTTTTTTCTGACTTTGTTGAAAACATTATTTTAAATAAATAACCAGAAGAACAAACTTTGGATTATAATAAATAACCAGGCTGTATAGGCAAAGACAAAATTCATTCATTATTCGATGTTCAGGTTTTTTAACTTGTTTACAATACCAACATTCCCATCTATAAAATTTCAGCTCACAGTTTGTGTTAACATTGTTCTGAGCATGCAGAAGTGAATGAGGACAGCAGTTCCTAATGAAATCCCAAGTTCTCTTTCTGCCAATAAAAAGAACAGTGATAAGAACAATTATGTTAATGCCCAACAGGAATATTGTAGTACGATTGAATGTGATCCTTTCTTCTTCTTTTTTTCCTTTGAAAAAAATTATCTTTATTGTGGAAAGTATTACAGATGACCCCTCTTTTTCCCTTGGTGCCAGTGTCTAGGGGCACATAGGGTAAAGAAATTCCCCATCATCTCCATTCCTCTGGGCTGCTATAGATTTAAGTAGCATTGCAGTCAAACCACCGATAGGCAAAAAGTCTGAGGTCTTGCTTATTCGTAGAGAAACATGGGTAGATAGAACCCTGATTCATCCTGAGTCCAGTAAGAATAAGAGGTCCTCAATTAATTATCAGCACCATTCTGGCATTGAAAAACAATGCTCCAGCTTGCAGGAATAAGCCTCAGGAGGCTTGCTTCTGGAACCAGGGCTCAGTTGCAGGCCCAGCTGGCGACATCCCACAGACAGTAGACCAGGGCTCCTCTGTGTTGTCATCAAAAAGAGTGTGCAGGGTGGTGGGAGGGTATAGTAGGGGACTATAGAGTGACCTGATGAGGAGAAATGGACACAAGTGTCACATGTGTCCCAATGTAGGTTTAAATATCCCAATCAGATGGCACAGCTGACAAAAGGATTCTCAGACACTGGGTGGGAATTTAGATAATATTGAGGTAGCATTTCCATCGATCAGAAGCCACTAATGTTCAGGTCTGAAGTTTGGGTGCCTTTTCTCAGTAGTACCGAGAGCCTAATAATCCAGGTGGAAATTTTTTTAAGATCACATTTGAGTGGGGAAGGGGGTTTACAACTAAAAAATGAACAGGCAAGAGACAGTGACCCAGGCAAGATACAAAGAAGTAGATGCTAATTTCTACCTGAAATAGGGAATTGACTTTGGATGGACACAGAGAAACAAAACATTTTATAGAGACTTAATACAAAAATTTCACAGATGATTACACACTTCATTTAAAATTAGTACAGAAATAAAAAGAATAAATTGACAACCCATCATGTAGAGAATAGAAGAAAGACAAAGTAAGGTTGCCATTCAGAAATCAAAGTTGAATTGAATGATCAGTCATTTGAAATTAATTACAGGTTTCAGATTTTTCAAAAATGAACTACATTTTCCTTTTTAAAAGACAACTATGAAGACAATTATAAGACAGTCTGAGAAAGTAAATAAGAAAGTGTTTCTCAGGGGCTTTCTTCCAAAAACAATGAATTTAATATTCTATATATAGCCTCAAAAAAAAGAATCGAATGATTATGTTTGCATTGAGCTTGTCCCTCTAATTTCTATAAAAGGAAAATTTTTTAAAAATTCTTTTAATATTTTTTACTTTTACTTATACATTGGAAAGTTTCTACAAATAGATAAGTGGGCTTTCAGCCAGGATGTTTTCTCAAGTAATTCTCATTAATCAATACTCAAAAAGAAATGGAATCTCACTTTACTGCCATTTTAAGTACGTTTTTATTCACAAGTAGTTCTAAATTCATGACATCTTAAAATTTGCAGGCTTGAATACAGAAATTATCATTTGAATATTTAACTCCTTTGTGTGCATATGTGCATTTAGTAAAGAATTAATCAAGACCATACTAGGAGGTTTTCAACTAGTATTGTCCATTTATAATATCCTGTACACATATAAAACTGAGATAATCATCACTCATGTGTGGACTCCATTAACAGAAAAACTTGGAAAGCAGTTTCATGTTAGTGTCATTAAATGCTTCAAATAGAAAATCAATGAAATTAACTTAATAAAGATTTGATTTTTCTCAACCAATTTATAGAAACAAATAAAGCTTTTTGAAGTTAATTCTTTCAATGGTGAAATGCTTGATGTTATGTGAATGTCCAAATTCAATTTAAAATATCGTCAAAAAAGATAACTTTATATGTTTCCAAGTAATATTATAAATACATATTTTGGTAGAGCTTATTTTTACAGAACATTTTTAAACTAATTTAAAATAAAGTAGGTCAAAAATGTACTGAGAATTGCCCATGGTGTATACGTAATCCTGACTGCTACTGAAAGGAAGTTTAGAGACAAAACAGGCAGGTTTAGGGAGTCTTAAAGAGGGTCCATGGAAGAAGAATGCATAGATGGTGGCTTGGAGACACCAAAAATGCTTATCTTACTTGTAGACAGGATAAAAGAATGTTGCAAGATAAGGGGAGAGAAAGAAGGGGGCACCAAAGCTTTGAGCTTTGAAACTAATACCATGTAGGAGAATGACCAATGAGGAAAGCACGGGGGTCTTAAGTCAAGGAAGGGTGCAATTAGAAGGGGCAGGTTCAGACAAAGAACTGCAGCATATATAAACTGGAGACAAAGAGACTCAGTAGATTCAGATTTTGGATTTTTTTTCCCATTAGAGAGAGAGAGAGCAGGCCATTCCCATTTTGGGAGCCCCTACCAAGAAATCCCCCTTTGGGGACCCCCCTATCCAGGTGGAGTTTGTATCTGCTTCCAAAAAACTTGTACATTTTTTACTAAAGAAGCCTTTTTGTCTGCGAGTTTTGTTCTTCATACTTCATAGGGCAAGAACTCACGGAAGAAGTCTGTTCCCCCAACACCACATTTCACTACCAACTAAGGTGGGATATTCCAAATAAAAGCTGAATTTTAAAAATCTACAATTTAAATATAATCACAGAATTACTAAACTAGAAAATTTTTTGTGAAAAATCTAATGTTGAGTTAAAAAAAAAGAATTTGACATGGCAAGTGTTTTGTTTTTTTTATTGTCCCATCATTAGATTCTAGAAGTATTTCAAATTTTGAAAAATTACTTTCAAATCAACAGTGTTAGGCCACTAAATGTTGGTTGCATGTTATTTATAATCAGTTGGAAATCCTTATTCCAAGCAATTAATGAAAGAAGGCCCACAAATTTAACTCATTTCATTTTAAGCTTCATAAATATATGAATCAAGCTTTACTACTTTTATCATCTCCCTTTGCCTGCTCAGTCTGTAGTACCTGGTTATGTTTGTTTACAATTGTGATCTGGCATACTTCAAACAAGTGGATAGTAACTATTTGTAGAATGATTGGACTTAAAAGCTGAAATGTAAATAGACTCATGAAAATTACAAAAGGGATATTTTTAAAGATTTAATCCTATATAATAAAACCCTAATATGCAAATTGAACAGTGGAACAACCAGTTGCTATGACACACACTGACCACTAGGGGGCAGATGCTCAATGCAGGAGCTGCCCCCTGGTGGTCAGTGCGCTCCCACAGAGGGAGTGCTGCTCAGCCAGAAGCCAGGCTCATGGCTGGTGAGAGCAGTGGCAGTGGCAGGAGCTTCTCCCGCCTCCATGGCAGTCAGACATCCCCCAAGGGGTCCCAGACTTCGAGAGTGCACAAGCCGGGTTGAGAGACCCTCCCCCCCCACCCCCAGCCAGTGCACAAATGTTGTGGACTGGGCCCCTAGTTATTTTATAATTATTTTTCTGGTACACTTTCAAAGGTTCAATGGGGAATAGAGGAAGAAAAATATAAAAACAACAGTCTTTTAATAATCCATAATTTAAAGTGTATAGCTACCATTTCAATGCTTTAAACTGCCCCTTATCTACTAATCATAAAATATCAGCCTTGGTATTTTAGCCTAGAAGTCATTTAGCCTTATCTTCTCACAGAGGCAGAATCACCCATCTTATAAACTTGCTTTCCTCATTTGCATATCTGTTTAGTGTTGTTGTTTTATCTATTGGTCAGTCTTGCAGGATCAAAATTTCCTCTCAGGTTTTACAAATTCCTTCTCTAGTTTCAGAATACTCAGTTCAAAAAGGCATTGTCAAGCCTTTATTTCATAATCTGTGTGAACATTTTTAATATCTCTGAATCTACAATGTGATTCTGGGATAGTTCTAGGTCAGGGTGACTGTATGTTTATACAATGGAAGTTATTTGTAATATTAGTTTTTGTGTTTTTTTAAATATTTTTATTTGTTTTAGAGAGGAAGGGAGAGGGAAAGGTAGAAGCATCAGTGATGAGAGAAAATTATTGACCAGCTGCCTCCTGCAATATTACTTTTAAATGTATACAGTTTTGAACTTCTGGATAATACAAAATAATAATGGAACTCTTTTCCAAATCACTTGCTATGTTAAATAATTAACTTTCATCAACTATGGAAAACTGAGTGCTGGTTATATCTACTTGTTAGGTGCCTAAAACATCCTAAAAATTCATTCTCTTAAATGAGAAACAATCTCAAATGTTCCATTCTATAGTGGACCAGAGACCCATTGGCCATAAAAACCTCCGAAAATAAGAGGTCTTACAGAAACTGAGCTTGACTCAACATACTGTTTTATCTACTGGAGATAATAATAAAGCTATATGAATTACAGGTGTTGACTCTGCGCTGTCCTTTTTTTTTTTTTTGATGGATTAGAGGTCATTAGACTGCTATTCAGATTCATGTTTACTGTGAGAAATGTATTCAGAGTTTGGGGATGCTAGAGTAGAAAGCTTATTCATTAAATTACTGACAACATTAATTTGGATAAGACGGTTGGCACCTTAGAGAATAGGATAAAATTTAAAAACCTGACAAGTTGAAGTATAGGGGATGTCAACAAGATTAGTTTTAGTATGGAGGTCGAAGGAAGAGAATTCACCCAAGAGGAAAAACAAACTGCACAAATACATAAAGAGAAGATAATATTTGCAGAAATGTGGCGCATATATATATATATATATATATATATATATACTGTATGTAACATAGTATTATATATAATGTATTATAATTAAATATGCTATTAAACAATTTTTCTTAATTAGCATTTATACTTTATGATCAAAAACAAATTTTAGTTGATATATTTCTATTTATCTTTAAGCCTAAATGGCTGCATTATCTATCCTTTTCTTTATTCATTCACACTTTCATGCTTATATGCCTACAAGAGGCCCGGTGCACGAATTCGTGCATGGGTGGGGTCCCTCTGGGTGGCCTGCAGGGATGGGCAGTCCAATGCCACCTGCAGCTCCTCCCTGCCACTCCCGCTCATCCCGGCCCCACTGCATCTGCTGCAGGCTTGCGCCCAATCAGTCCCAATAGGGAGAGGCTCACGCTGCCCCGTCTGGCGCCCTCCCGAGGGGAGTGGCCTGCCGATCAGGCTGAAACCAGCTCTCCAACATCCCCCGAGGGGTCCTGGATTGCGAGAGGGCGCAGGCCAGGCTGAGAGACCCCACTGGTGCACAACCGGGGAGGGACGGGGGGAGGGCTCCAGGGCATGTTCGGCCCATCTCGCTCAGTCCAGATCAGCCGGACCCCAGCAATAAGCTAACCTACCAGTTGCAGCGTCTGCCCCCTGGTGGTCAGTGAACGTCATAGCGAGTGGTTGAGCAGCCTTAGCATATCATTAACATATTATGCTTTGATTGGTTGAACAGTTGACTGGTCACCAGACTACCAGACACTTAGCATATTAAGCGTTGTTCGAGTCTGCTGTTCGGTCTATTTGCATATTACCCTTTTATTATATAGGATATTTAGTCAGTAAATATTTAATGATATTAAACAACAAGCATTCTTTTTTTTTTAAATTAATAAATCTTTTATTGTTCAGATTATTACAGATGTTCCTCTTTTTTCCACCATATCTCCCCTCCACCAGGTTCCCACCCCACCCCATGCCCTTACCCCCTACCACTGTCCTCATCCATAGGTGTAAGATTTTTGTCCAGTCTCTTCCCACACCCCC
>NW_005364265.1:304350-354219 GCF_000412655.1 Myotis brandtii
GCTGATCCCGGTGCCGGGAGCCTCGCTGCTCCGCTGATCCTGGTGCCGGGAGGCATATTACCCTTTTACTATATAGGATAGAGGCCCGGTGCATGTGCCTTTGACTGGGAATCAAACACAGGACCCTGTGGTGTGAGGGATGATTCTCTATCCGCTGAGCCACCAGCCAGGGTGAATATTATTTTTTTAGGTACAAATATATCCTGTGCAATACTTGGCACATTCTTGTAACTGAACAATTATCCATTGGTGAACCAACATTTAAATTAAACTGAGTGTCCTATATTATCCAGCTACCCTATTTAGATCACACAGCTAAGTAAATGGTGGTCCTGTTATTGTTGTAAATAGCTAGTTATTAATATTAATAATGGGAAGAGAGCAAAGGAAAGGCCAGACATTATAAGCATGGTCATCAGGAAGCTACAGCTTCACACTCCCCACAGTAAACCACCAAAAAGGTAAAATCTGAGTCATTAACTTTTGGAACAGATTCCCTCTGTGCTTTTGATTGTAAGAAGAAATCAGACTGAAAATTTAGAAAACCTTTCTTCAGGCTCTGACACTGATTGAAAACCCTGTGTATTATGGACTGAATGTTTGTGTCCCTCTCAAATTCATAAGTTGAAGTCAGTGATGGCATTTGGAGTCAGGACTTTGGGGAGGTAATTAGATTTAATGAGGTCATGAGGCTGGGACTCTAATGATGGGATTAGTATCCTTATAAGAAGAGGAAGAGAGACCATATCTCTTTCTTTCCCCACCATGTGTGGACATAGTAAGAGGGCTATCATCCAAGCCAGAAAGAGTGTTCCACTAGCAGCTGAATTGGCCAGCAGCTTCATCCTGGACTTCCCAGACCTGAGAACTGTGTGAAATAAGTGTCCTTTGTTTAAGCCACCCAGTCTTTGGTATTTTATTATGCCAGCCTGCGCTAAATAACACACTATGATAATGAGACATAGATATTTGGTCTTTGTCCTTAGTAATTGACACAGAACTTCTAAAGTCCTTGGAATTTAACTAAGTGATAGAGGTGATAGGAGCTTCTTCTACTATTCATAATAAGCCTCTATCCATCATTCCTGAACATATGCTAATAAAGTGGCTCTTGATGAGCCCTAGATAGCTTCAGAATAGGAGCTGGTTGCCACCAAGTTATTAGAAAGTTAGAATGTTTAGCCCCACCTGCCTGCAGATATATGAAGATGGTAGAGGGGCTGGAGGTTGAGTTCAGTCATCAATGGCCAATGATTAAATCAACCATGCCTACCTAATGGAATAAACTATGTAAAAACATGGATTTTAGAGAACTTCTAGGCAGTACACACATCCCTCATACCCAGCTTCTATGGAAGGCAGGATAAACTGGGGAAGGGGGGCGGTATTAATGTTAAATCGAGGGCTACATCAAGACTATTAAATGAGCCCTAACCAGTTTAGCTCAGGGGATAGAGCATCAGCCTGTGGACTGAAAGGTCTCAAGTTCGATTCTGGTCAAGGGCATGTACTTTGGTTGTGGGCACATCCCCAGTAGGAGGTGTGCAGGAGGCAGCTAATTGATGTTTCTCTATCATCGATGTTTCTAACTCTCTATCTCTCTCCCTTCCTCTCTGTAAAAAATCAATAAAATATATTTTTTAAAAAAGACTATTAAATGAAAATAGATATTCTAGCTGGAGAAATGTTACCATGAATTGACCACACGGTGATGAAATTTTCCTAAATGTCAACAAATGTAAAGGGAATGGTTAGTCCCAGAGGATATTAAGATGCAAAGAGAAGAAAAACAGCATCTTTATGATTACACTAGATGCCTGATGCACAAAAATTCGTGCAAAAGCTTGGGACCCGGCCTTCTGGCACCGGCTTCCCGCCGGCACCTGGGACCCGGGCTGCTTCCCTCCTCTGCTGCCTGCAGGCACCCTGGACCTGGGCTGGCTTTCCTCTGGCCCCGGCTTCCTCAGGAAGGACATCTGAAAGATGTCTGATCCAATTAGCATATTACCCTTTTATTATTATAGATATTAAGAATAGTGCTTGATTAAGTAAAAATTACAAGGATTTTCTTTTTTTATATATATATACACATTGATTAGTAGCCTTCTCCATGCACCCTGACCGCAGCTGGGGATTGAACCTGCACCGTGACTGGGAATCAAACACAAGACCCTTAGGTGTGTGGGCTGATTCTCTATCCACTGAGGCACCAGCCAGGGTGAATATTATTTTTTTAGGTACAGGTATATACTTGGCACGTTCTTGTAACTAAACAATTATCCATTGGTGAACTAACATTTAAATTTAACTGAGTGTCCTATATTATCCAGCTATCCTATTTAGATCACACAGCTAAGTAAATGGCGGTCCTGTTATTATTGTAAATAGCTAGCTATTAATATTAATAATGGGAAGAGAGCAAAGGAAAGGCCAGACATTATAAGCATGGTCATCAGGAAGCTACAGCTTCACACTCCCCACAGTAAACCACCAGTTCATTCCCTGAACATCACTGGGGAAAAGAGTACAACAAAGGTGGAAACTGGAGTATTTGCAGTGAAGTTGGGGTGAGGTAGGGAAGGTACATGCCTGTCAGTCTAACGTGGCAAAAGATAATTGGCTGGAGGGGTAGAGCCACTGCAATCATGCAAAATCCTGAAGGGTTAATTGGTTAAGCTCCCAGTTATAATTCCCACACAAAGAGTTATTTCCTGTGCTCCTACTCCCCTGCTCCATGATGCCTACTTACTCATGTGCCTCCATAACCATGTGTCCTTAAACAGCCGCATGGCGCATGGCCATGCGGACCCCACAGGCAATGGGTTGCAGCTGGGAGCGCAAGCTCAGCTGGCCAGATTCTGGACTGGACTGGACTTTAATATGGAGCAGAGACTTTGGGAAGTGGCCTTAATCCTAGCCCTGATGAAGACAAGTTTGGACTTTTTCCATGTGAGACAGAGAGAGATGGGACCATGGAAGGGGAACCCCTTAATTTTACATCATCAATAAAGCTTTCCACAAAGTCCCATCCCCTATGGGGGCCTCAGGAAATTCTTTCCCAAGTCTCACCTCAAGAGCTCCACTTCCACCAGTAATAGGTGGGAACACAGAGGGCACCCCACTGACAATAGTCCCAGAATTTGAAATCAGGTCTATAGGATATGTATACACTCTGTCCTCAAAACTCCATGGTCTCTTTTCAGAGAAGAAAAAAAAATGGCAGCTTAATGCTTTCTTTACACTGTTAAATCTCAGGATTGTTTCCTACAGCTTCGGCTTGATTTATTCCCAGTATCAAATGCTGAAATCTACTGTTCCTGGCTCCCTATATGGTTCTTATGGACCCAATAGAATAACTCCTGCCAAAGACATGAAGCATGTAGTCATCTCTGTTTCTGTGGTTGTATTTATTATTCCCGCAATGTTAAAAGCCTCCAAATTCTTTTGGCATTTCTCCTAACTCAACACTCTGCTTCCCATTGCTTACTCAATTTGCATTTTACAAGCCTCTCAACTTCCCCCACCAATCACATATTCTGGGCCAGTAGCTTTTCAAGCTGCTTTTCCAGAAAGTGGTTTCCTTGAAAGAGAAAATATTTTATTTGTAAAATATAAAAGGATATTTTGGGCAAGATGAAACTGAGTAAAACATATATGATATATTCTATTTTCACCATTGGTTTTGGAATCTGTAATAATAAAAGGGTAATATGCTAATTAGACCAGATGTCTTCCTGACGTCCTTCCTGACAAAGCCGGGGTCAGAGGGAAGCCAGTGGTCCCAGGTACCTGCAGGCAGCCCAAGGGAAGCCAGCACGAGTCCCGGGTGCCTGCTGTGGCCCAAGGGAAGCCAGCCTGGGTCCCAGGTGCTGGAGGGAAGCCAGTGCCAGCAGCCTGGGTCCTGGGTGTCAGAGGGAAGCCAATGCTGGCAGCTGGGGGAAGGAAGGTCTACTCTTGCATGAATGTTTGTGCATCGGGCCTCTAGTCTCTATATATAAAAAACCAGCTACCTTACGACCAGAGACCAGAATACCACAGGCCCTCGCCCAGGCTGGCCCCACCCCCCAGGGAGCAATTAGGGGTGCCCCTAGGCAACGCTATAGGGTGCGAGTTGATGGGGAAAGTCGAAGAAATAGAAGGGAAGGTCTTAAGGGTCTGCAGGGTTGGGGTGGTTGGCCTGGAGTAGGTTTGGAGTGTGCTGGGGAAGGAAGAGGAAGATCCGATTGGAAAACGGCTCAGCACAGTACCTTTCTCATTGCGAACCAGGACAGCGCCAGCTGTGGACTGAATGGGCAGTTGTTTCATGAGTGCGCTTGGGACCGACATGTTCATGGCAGTGGCAGTACTCCCAAAACTTCACTGATTCCAAATAGTAAACAGCTATCAACGTCAAAGAACAGAAAAATCCTCTCCAACTACAGGCCCTGGACTTGCAACAGGACTGAAGGAAACACCATTTAAGGAGGAGCTAGAAAAACGAGAAGTATGCGATCAGAGGATTGTGGGATTGTGGAGGACGCCTGGGCACCTATGGCTAGAATGTGAGCCTGTTATTGCGCATGTACATAATCAGCCCTATAGTCCTCAGTCTTGCGGTATTTGGACGTGACTTCTGGCGGGAAATTATTTCTATTGATGTTTGCTGTTCCCTTGTGGTAAGAAAGATCAGAATGAAAGATTTTGTTTGTTATCTTGGTTTGAAGTGGAGGATAAGACCCGCAAGTACAACCAGCTCTACGAGGAGTACACACGCACCTCTCAGGAACTGCAGATAAAGCGCACCACAGTTGAAGCCTTCAGTGAAACTATCAAGATCTTTGAAGAGCAGGGCCAGACTCAAGAGAAGTGCAGCAAGGAGTATCTGGAGCGCTTCCAGTGTGAGGTTAATGAAAAAGAGATGCAGAGGATCCTGCTCAACTCAGAACGGCTCAAGTCTCGCATCTCTGAGATACATGAGAGGCGCATGAAGCTGGAACAGGAGCTGTGGACACAGGCCTTGGACAACCGGGAGATTGATAAGCGTATGAACAGCCTGAAGCCAGACCTCATGAAGCTGCGCAAGATCCGAGAACAGTACCTGGTATGGCTCACCCAGAAAGGCGCTCAGCAGAAGAAAATAAAAAATGAGCCTGAAGACCAGTATGCACTGATGGAGGATGAGCATGACCTCCCCCACCATGAGGAATGAACCTGGTATGTGGTCAAGAACAACCGCACACAGGCTGAAGAAATGCTGAAGGCAAGCGGGATGGTACTTCCCTCTTCTGTGAGAGCAGTCAGCGGGGCTGCTATGCCTGCTCTGTGGTGGTGGACGGAGATACCAAGCACTGTGTCATCTACCACAAGGCCACTGGTTTGGGTTTTGTGGAGCCTTACAACTTGTATGGGTCTCTGAAGGAGCTGGTGCTGCTTTACCAGCACACCTCCCTCGTGCAACACAATGATGTACTTACCATCACACTGGCACATCCCATAGGAGCCTGGCCCCCCTCAGCCTGCTGATTCATATAGAGCAGGACTCCATCTTTCTGTCTGTCTGTCTGTCTTCTTTGTGAATCTTTCTCTGTCTCAATCTGTCTTGCTTTCTCTGAGTCTCTCTCTTCCTGTCACTCTTTCTATCCCCATCTCTGTCCTCTCTGTCTCTCTTAGTCTCTATACCTCTAAGTCTCTGTTAGAGGAGCATAACTCCTCCACCCCATGCCCCTCCCTTTCCCCATGGGCACTGCCCTCCCCTGGCTCTGGCTGCCCCCACCAGTTCCCCCAAGCTCCCCCTGCCTGTACCTGCCATGTTTACAAAGGCCCCTGGGGTGCTCAGCCCCAGCCTGGTGCCCTGATTTTTAAGCCATAGACCTGGGATCAGGGCAGGAAGAAGGCAGGAAGGAACTTCGCTGGGCCACTTCCAAGAACCTCTGCTGTGATATTTGGGGCCAGGCAGGTCCCTCCCCACAGACACAACTTCCCCTCCAAACCCTGAAGTGAAACCCGCACTGGTTATCCCCATTTGGAGCTGCTGCCCAGAAGCCCTCCTCCCCAAAAAGCAAAATTATTAAAAATAACTTCAAGAGCTGGGCCCTATCTGACCCCAGGCTTCCCAGGAACCCAGGCTGCTGCAGGTACTGCTGGGCCAGCCAAGATGCACCGCTGTCCACAGCACCTCTGCTCAATGCAGTTTCAAGGCTTCTCCTTGATCATGCTGGGTTCTGATTTTGTTTTGACTGTAAACTCATTTTCTCCTCTTTTGGGACAAGAACCTCGTTTTTCTATGCTGCCATGGATCCCCCCTCCTGCCTGCCCAGCTAAGCTGGCAGGTAGGTTTTGTATGGTACGTTGATACTGATGTGGATATAAAACATTGAACTCAAAAAAAAAAAAGAAAAGAAAAGAAAGAGCAATTAAGACATTAGAGTACAACCTTCAAATAATTTTAAGGAGAGTTAACTTTCAGGTATTTATGCAGAAATTTAAGATTAATGAAATATAGATTTCTTACACTTGAATTTCCAATACTAGTTTATCCTCACTTTCCTTATAATTTCACTTACCTTGTAAATAACAGCTTAAGTTTTCACATATTATGTATTAATATATATATATATATTAGAGGCCTGGTGCACAAAATTCTTGCATGGTTAGGGCCCCTATGCCAGGCCGATGATCAGGGCCCATCTGTGGGGCGACCGGCGGGGCAATTGGGGGGACCCCTGCTAGCACCTACCTTGCTACCTTGGCTGGGGAGCGAGCCTAAGCCGGCAGTTGGGCATCCCCCGAGGGGTCCTGGATTGGAGAGGGTGCAGGCCGAGCTGAGGGACCCCCCCTGCCACGCACAAATTTCATGCACCGGGCCTCTAGTAAAATATAAACAGATGCAATTGTTTTATTGGTATTAACTTTGTCTCCTGGGACTAAATTGTCAAGAATTAAACTTTTGGTACCCCCTCTTTTCATGTGTGTTATAAAGATAAAATCCATAATAAACAGGGAAAGAGAAAGTTCTGAAATCAGGAAGTTAATAAAATAAAGGCAAAGGTTTTCTTTGGAAACTGTATTAATTTTGGGGAGGAATTTTAAAAAGAGGGGACAAAAAAACACTAAATTTTAGGAAGCATACTTATAGACAGCTTTGTTTTTTAGTCTGATAAAGGCAATGTTAAAGATACACTTAGCGAAGGCCAAGCAATTGTTGAGAATATTTTTTTTACTATATGCTTAGAAATTTTCTAATTGTGGGATACTTAAAAAATTTTTATCAAAGAAAGAAAAAACAGATTTAAACAATACATACAAGGTATAAACATATAGCATATTTCTATATGCAAATGCTTCAATAACAATCCTAGTTTTATTATGCAGCAATATAACAATGTGACAAAGTTACTGAAATAAACTAGGCATTTTGAAATACCAAAGTGTTATATATTTTAATTGGATAAAAAAAAAATTAAGAATGGAAATCCTGAAGTGACTTAATAAGTAGAATAGATATAGCTATCTGCAATGTTTTAAAGGAAGTTGTAAAATTAAAAATTAACTTTAAAAATAAGGAAATCCCTGGGCTAAAGGAGAAGAATGACATCCAATATATCAGAGGTAAGACAATGGTGGAACAATTTACTATAGAACTAGGCCAATGCTACAAGTCAGGATTTTGTTTGTATGGTTTTCTGAAGAGCTGGTTTATCAGTACAACACAAAAATTACTGTTATAACTTGAAATTAGTTTCCAAATATGATTATAGAAAATATGTTTTGGTATGTTTTATCAAAGAGTATCCTAAGTAGCTTCTTAAATTATTTCTTACTTACTAGGTCAAAAATCAAAAACATAGTTCCCTCAGTAAAACTGTACCTTTATTAATTAGTTTCTGAGGGAAATTTCTCTAAATTTTCTTGTTAGCTTTTTTTTAAAATATATTTTATTTATTTTTTACAGAGAGGAAGGGAGAGGGATAGAGAGTTAGAAACATCGATGAGAGAGAAACATCGATCAGCTGCCTCCTGCACACCTCCTACTGGGGATGTGCCTACAACAAAGGTACATGCCCTTGACCGGAATCGAACCTGGGACCCTTCAGTCCGCAGGCCGACGCTCTATCCACTGAGCAAAACCAGTTAGGGCTCTTGTTAGCTTTTGATGCATTTCATTTTTTAAAGATAATGCTAAGACCAATATTTCTTATGCAAAGGAGAAATAAAGCTGCTATCTATTTAATGAAAAGACAACTGTCAAATGAAGAAAACATGAAACCATGGGAAAAAGGGCACAAACTTGTCTGAAAAAAAGATACTTTCTAATTTTAAAGAATGGATTATTTTTCTTTTGTTACATATATAAGTGTTAATTTATGTAAAATTTTAATTTATGTAAAAAATGTATGTATGTTTTCCCAGGTGCTTTGAATATAATTATAGAGAATGTTTATTAGATTAAGAATAATTGGATGACAAAATACAAAGTGTTAGCATTTTAAATTATATTTAAAATGTATACCTCAAATTTTGGGATAAGTAAAAAAAAACAGAGAGTAAAATGGCTTGTCACAGTGCTGCTTCCTCAGTATTCACTTGCTTGAATAAATATCCTAAATGAATATAACATATAAAGCAAAATATTGCATTTGCTAAAATAAATGCACATTTAAATGTGCACAGCTACAGATGGCTACAGCTCTTAGAGAAATAAATAGGGCTCAGTCTAAAATGAATGTAAGACATTGAAAGAAGCATAAAACCGTTTTATGGAACATGATAAAATGAAAACTGATTGACAGGTAATGAACTATAAAATCTACATTGAAATGAAAATTACACAGAGAAAAAATAGCACATGGCCTTATTCCTATAGTCTTAGGGTTGAAAAATTGAAAATTTTCTAAACCACCAGCTCACAAAAATTAAGCAAATTAAAAACTGATGAAAAATCTATGTGCTATGATTGCTATGATTGAATTAGCCAGTTGCTAAAATAGAAAAGTGCAATGCAATTTAACTTTGTGATATCAGAATGATCTTCCGACTCATATTAGATTGAATTGGCAGTTGAAAATGAGATGTTTCCTGCATATACGTGTGCTTATTTATCCACCCTTATGTTTCTAGATAATTCTTCCTCTACCAGAGGATTAAAGCATATGTTAGAGATCTAAATTCTGCATCTTAGCCTATCAGCATACCCAGGTAGACCTTATTTTGGTAGTTTACAATTTAATAGTCTGAATTGTGTAGTCATAACTAGTAAACATTTCGTTTTATTGCTAATTTTATGTAACTGTTCTGCATAAAATTTAAACTGCCTCACTCATGGAAAGTATGTCTTTATACATTAACTCCCTATTTTTTTTTACCTGCCTAAGGAATGTGGTAGAAAAAAAATCTGCACTTTACCTCTTACATTAAAAAACTAACTAAAACTAGTTGTATAAATGAAATGAAAAGCAATAATGGTGAAGTTATAAGGATATGCCACAAGCTTTCTTACAAGAGGATGCATGCACACATGAATCAGCTATCATTTATTGAAAACATATTATTAAAAAATAAAATAAACAACCCATTATTTGTCAGGTTCTACTCTAGAAATTGTATGTACATTAAAATTGTTTAATTTCATACTGGACTCTAATAAGATATGTAATGCTATTTCTGCTAATCACTTATGACAAGACTAGGGCACAGAGACATGAAGAAAGTTTGCCAAATTTGTACAGGTAGTATATGGCCATAGCCTATTCCAAATTCAGTAGCCTTACTCCCAAAGATGTTTTCTTAACCTTTACAAGCCAAGTTGTTGTTGTTTTTCTTAACAGGTATATATTTTAATTATACCCAAACTGGATTTACAGCTAAATTATAGAGCAATCAACCTGAATACCCAAATGAAGGCTAGCTGAACTGAAATATTATAACCAAGGATTTGCAGAAGAAGCCACATAGGGACTGGTAAGAAGGGTAGAGAAGTGGAAAGGGCTATCACCAGCACTCAGGTGTGGTAGCAAAGAGCTAGAGGAATATCTTGGCTGCAAAACTCCCTATCCCCCTGGAGCATGGGGTCTCAAACCCACCCAGAAATCCCCATCTTAGAGCAACAGAGATAGAAAGAGGAGCCCACGTAGCATCTGGTGATGAAAATCAGTGGGGATTCAGCACACCTGGGAGACCCAGATGCCACTTTCCCAGGGAGGAGCACTTTGCTTGTGGAAAGGGGTTCACAATGCCGTGTGCAGGTGTTATGTGTTATTGAGTTGTACACTTGAAACCTCTATGGTTTTGTGAACCAATGTCACCCAATAAATTCAATTAAAATAAAAATCTGTAGCTCCACTTATACTCTAAAGAACAGATGCTGAATCCTGAAAACCTACATTTAAATCTATTGGCTTCAAGTGGGTCTATAATCCTCTGAAAAAATATGTGCACATATTTGTGCAAATATGTATATTTGGTTTGGACACTAAACCAATTTGGAGTGTGTAACTCAATTCTTCTCTTAAACTTGTATAATCCTAGAGCTGTCGAGATGACGTGGATTAATATGGAAAGAGGGAGCAGCGATAAAGCTAGATTGTGTCATGGTTAAGAAAACATATTTGAGAGGGAGGCTAGCAAATCTGAATATGGCCTATGGCCACTTAGAACCTGTGCAAATTTGGACAATTTTCCTTAATTTCTCTGTGGCCCCAGGTTTGTCATTAGATAATTGGTTACAATTGCAGTATGGATCTTATTAGGCATTCTATAAGCAATTTTGATATACATAAAGTGTGTAAAATTATAAAATTTCACTTTGAATCCTATATCTTTATCAGTTACTATGTGAACCTTGGAAAAGCCAAGTAATTTATTCTAAAACTCAGGCCACATGTGTTAAAATAATGACTATTTTAGTCATCTGTGGCCGAGTAACAAACCACCCTAAACTTGGTGGCTTAAAAAATAAAGATGTATTTTGCTATTTTGTCAGGGTTCAGTAAGAACAGCCTATCTCTGCTCCATAGGACATCACCTGCTGGGGGAGACTCAACGGCTTGGGCTGAAAGCATTTAAAGGCATCTCCCTTCTCATGCCTGGAAGTCGGTATTGATTGTCACCAGGAGTGTCCACTGGGCTTTCAACCAGAACGCCTACATGTAGCATCTCCCTGTGGCTACTAGACTTCATCACTATGGCTAGGATCCAAAAGTAAGCACCTAGAAAAAAAAACAGGCAGATTCTATATCATTTTTATGACCTAATGTCAGAAATTACAGTGTCGCATCTGTCATAATCACAAGCACACCCAAATTCAAGAGGAGGGAACATGAAGCCCACTTGTCAGTGAGAAGAGTGTCAAAACCACAATGTAAGAGCACTGAGGTGGCGTTATTATTGCAGCAATTTTTGAAAGATACAGTCTAAACACAGCTATTTAACAGGTAAGGATATTGCCAGAGTGGAACAATGTGTCTGAAAATGGGTTGTGATATCTTAATTTCAGTAATCAAAATCAATCATATGTGGGTGAGTACATGGTAAGCACTATTATATAGTTATATGCTATCATTATTATCCAGCATACAAAAAATGTTAAATTACAGATATGCTTGAAACTTTTGCTAAATCTTTAAATTTTTCTAGAGCTCAGCTTGAAAATATTGCAAAATTTTAAAAGAAGGGCACAAGTGTGATGGAGTTTAGAATATTAAAAATATTTAGAGCTTGAAGGTTAGGCTATTTTAAAAATTAGCTGCAGTATACATTCTAGATTGGTTTAATTAATATATTGAATGTTAGAAACCTTTGATCACCAATATCAGAATTTTCAACAGCCACAGTGGAAGCCCAGAGACAGAAAGAAATGTATTTTCCCCATGCAGAGTGAAAATAACTTTCAAATCATATGGAGGAAAAATGATCCTTTAGGAATAAAGACTAGCTAAAACTGAGTCCTTCCTAAAGAACTTTCTAAGAGATATACTTCAGGAAGAAGAAAAAGGATCCAGAATTAGAAAAAAATGATATTAAAGATACTAAAATATACGTGGATATATCTAAATTTTTTTTAAAAATGTATACATCAATTATAAAATTACACCTAATCTGTGAGTTGAAAACAATGACAGAGCCCTGGCAGGTGTTGCTCAGTAGTTAGAGTGTGGGTCCATGCACCAAAGGGTCACAGGTTCAATAGCCGAGCCAGGGTATGTACCAGGGTTGCAGGTTTGATGCCTGGCCCTGATCAGGATGCATGCAGTGAAGCAACCAACTGATGTGTCTCTCTCACGTCACTGTCTCTCTCTCTCTCTCTCTCTCTCTCTCTCTATCATTTTCTCTGTTTCTTTGTCTCTCTCTCTCTGTCCCCTCCCTCTCTCCTTTTCACTCTCTCTAAAAATCAATGGAAAAAATATCCTCGGGTGGGGGTTAATAAAAAAAAATTACAGAATTAAAATATTGGTATATAGTAGCATAAAAGTATTGCTTTATGGAAGGGTAAAACTTTTCATATACTTTAATCAGGTATAGGCAAACTTATGCAGCAAAGAGCCAGATAGCATTGTTTTGTGTATTCTGCATAATTTTTACTTCAAAACCTGAGGAGGACTGTACAATGAATGACTAAAATCCAAAACACTGACAACACCAAATGCTGGTGAGAATTCAGAACAACAGGAAATCACATTCATTGCTGGTGCCAAATCAAAATGGTGCAATCACGTTGGAAGAAAATTTTACTGTTTTCTGTAAAACTCAACACACTATCATCATATGATCCAGCAATTGTGCTCCTAGTACTTTATTCAAATGAGTTGAAAATTCATGTCCACACAAGCAATACCTACACATGAATGCTATAGCAAATGTATTACTATTGCTAAAACTGCACAGCAACCAAAAATATCCTTCATTAGGTGAAAGGATCTATAATAATAAAAGTGTAATATGCTAATTAGACAGGATGTCCTTCCAGACAACCTCTGGACGAAGCCGGGTCTATGAGGGAAGCCTGGGTCCCCGGTGCCAGAGGGAAGCTGGTGCCAGCAGCTGGGGGAAGAAAGAAGGCCTACTGCATAAATTTCATGCATTAGGCCTCTAATAAATAAATAAAAATTCAGACAATGCAATATTATTCAAGTGCTTAAAGGAAAAAAGCTATCAAGCCACAAAAACACAAAAAGGCATAGAGGAACTTTTTTTAAAATTCTTTATTGTTTAAAGTATTACATATACTCCCTGGCCACCTCCACCCCCAACACATGCCCTCACCCCCCTACTGTCGGTGTCCATTGCTTGTACTTATCTGCATGCATACAAGTCCTTTGGTTAGTCTCTTACCCCTGCTTCCTACCCTCCCCTGCCTTCCTTCTGAAGTTTGATGGTCTGTTCGATGCTTCCATGTCTCTGACTCTATTTTTCATCAGTTTATGTTGTTCATTAAATTCCACAAATGAGTGAGATCATGTGATATTTATCTTTCTCCGACTGTCTTATTTTGCTTAGCATAATGCTCTCCAACATGGAGGAATTTTAAATTCATAGTGTTAAGTAAATCTAGAAGCCTATGTAATGTATGATTCCAACTATATGACATTCTGGAAAAGACAAAACTATGGAGACAGTAAAAAGATTAGTGATTGTCAAAGGTATGAGGTGATGGAGGAATGAATAGGTAGAACATGAGATTAATAGGAAAATGAAAGTATTTGTATGATACTGAGCCAGGCTGAGCCTCTCTTAAATAGATGAATGGTATTGTTTTTAGATTTTTAAAAAAATATTCATTTATTGAGCCACTCCTAGGTACGTTTAAAGTATCTCTTCAGGCACTCACCAAAGAGCTCCACTCTGAGCATGCTCTGGTAGACACCTGCCCTCAAGCAAAGTCCCTGGAAAGCCGAGAGCTCAGTATTGCCCCCACCAAGGAACCTGGAAAACAAAGGTGGGAACCTGGAAAGCAAAGAAATCTACTCTGCGCCTGCCTGAGGAGCCAGGCTCCATATGCCAGACCCGGCAGCAGTTTGTGGCGCCATATTCTTTATTGGTGTGTGCTCCCCTGCTGTATTGAGCTCTCTTCCCTTCTCCTTTTCCTCCACTTGCTGTGAGTAAATCTCTTATTTTGCATCAGTTTTGCCTCTTCTCTTGATTTCTATCTTGAAGGGAGGAAAGTACCTCTTTGAAGGTGACAATATTATGATGGTGGATACATGTCATTTTACATTTGTCCAAATGCATAGGAGGTACAACACCAAGAGTAAACTCTAATGTAAACTGTAGTTGTTGAGAGACTATGATGTGTCATTATGGGTTCCTCAATTCTAACAAATGTACGTCCCTGGCTCGGGATGCTAATGGTGGAGAAGGCTGCACATGTACATGTATGAAGGGATATGAGAACTCTGTACTTTCCACTGAAATTCCTGTGCCCCTAAACTGTTCTAAAAAATAAAATTTATATATTTTAAAAAACCAATTGTTCTTGTATGCACAATGAAAAATGGTAAATAAATACACCAAGAAATAATATTATGTGTTAATAATAATAATAAACAAAATGTGTCCTGATAAATGTGGATTTATCCCAGCTATGTAATTGTGGTTTAATATTAGAAAACCAATAAACATAGCTCACCACATAAAGGATTAAAGGAGAAAATAAATTAATTATATAATAAATGCAGTAAACATGTTTTTAAAATTCAAAATTTAAGTATCATATAGTTATTCATATAAAAATAATAATAGTAGAAAGGACCATCTAAATCAAAGCAACAATTAAAATAATTTTACCTCTTCCAAATAAGCAAAAGTGTATAAACTCTCATAGTATTCATTGTTGGCTGAACAATGGGATATTTTATAACCTGTTAGTGGGAGAATACTCTGTTTCAACCACTCTTTTTTTTTTCCTTCTGGGAAGGAAATGTTATTATAGGCTACGTAGGACTGGGATAGTATTTTATGTTTTATTGTGGCAATAGCTAACCTTTAAGTCAGATCTGAGAGTTATGAGAGAGGGAGCCAGAAGTAAATAATACCAATAGCCCATGTTTTCTATAATGGATGTATGCAGAGCACTGTGGGAACACAAAGGGGAATTAAAAAAAAATGGCACAAATTGGTCTAAGTGTCAAAGGAGTTCTAGAGGAGATACATCTTTAGATCAGGCTAGAGCTGTATGCAGTCTGATATAGGGGGTTTGCTTGCTCAGAACAAGAGACCAGATTGGATAAAGCCGGAAGCAATAAAGACTAAGGCACATTTGAGGATCTCTAAATAGTCTAGTACTACAGGCATAAGGATTGTTTATAGAAAAATTAGTTGAAATAAGGTTAGAGAATAAGACAGATGCTGGATTAATAAAGGCCTTATTTGTTACAGTTAGATTTCATGGTAGGACAATGTTAACAGTACAGCATTTACTTTTGTCAGTTTCTTATTGGAGGGCCTATTCTATAATCTAAAAGTTTAATAAACCAAATATGATATTGACAGATAATGAGTGACTCCTGATAAGTATCTTATTAGTACTCACAAAGTTATTAATATTTCAATAATATCGTTCTGAAAGAATGATGGACACAATTATGTATAATATATATTATAATAGATTATGTATGTTACTATAAGCAGTATATTCATCATAACACACAATATATAATCATATAGTAATTAATATATTATATGTTAATATACATGTATATTAATGATAATATAATATATTCATATATGTATATCTATAGAGAGAGATAGAGACAGAGATAGAGATAGAGATGGAGATGGAGCTAGAGATAGAGATAGAGATAGAGATAGAGATAGAGATAGAGATAGAGAGATAGATATAGATACAGATATAGATATATATGTTCAGGGCTCTTACAACTTTGGGAAGACTAAAACTTTCTTCTTCCTTAAAATATAACTTTCCCAGTTTAGGAGAAATAAGCTTTGGTCTAGAAAGTTGCTTTTGGAGAACAAGACCTTTAACATGTTCACAATTGTACAATTAAAGCCTCAATTATAGTTGGTGCTCAACAAATGTTTACTGATGAATCAAATTCATCTCCTAATTAGAAAGTGTTTGATATATGCATACTATGGGTTCAAATCTTCACATTTCCACGAAATCTACCTTAGAGCAAGTAACTTTTTTTTTCCTCTTGGTTTTTAAAATTTTTACAATAGAAGTATGTAATTCCTACTTCCTGGAGGTGGTGAAAACATTTACCATTTAAGATGCCACAAAATGCCGAGTATATTACCTGCCATCTAGGAGACATTTACATTAATGGTAACTATTATTATCATTGCTGTTCAACACCCCCTCCATCACTCTTGCTGATGCCCAAGCTTGTGGAAGTTAAAGTCTACCAACCACAAATAGAAACATTTGTCACATCTTGTCAGAAAAGGTTAAATACAGTGCTAGCCAAAGACGTAAGATCAGTTTGCTTCTGACTTGATTTTTTATATACTTCAGTTGTGCCACCTTTAAGGAGCTCATTAGCAATACTGCTTCTTCAGTTTCTACAGGCATCACACTAAGAGAAATTATTTTTTATTCTCATCCTATTTTATCCTCTCTCTTGCTCTTCCCTTACCCACATAGGAAAGGGCATTTTTCTCTGCTCTTAAAAAAATTTACAGCGGTCTACTCCCTCTTTGTCCTCACAGGAAAGTGAATTGGCCTTATCGTATAACAATATAGTGCCACAGTCCAAAAGCTTAAGTTTAATTCACTCATTAGTGAGAAATGCCCTACCTGGAGAAAGATAATGGCGATCTAATGCATATGCTACATAGCTTCCCAATAGAGTGTTCCTCTTAAAAAGAAATAATTAGATGACTAAATTAGATCTTAAGCACTGATCTACCTATATACCCCACAGAATATGTAATTAGAAATTTAAGCAGTCAGCCAGATATTAAGTCATTGGAGACATTTCTATCAGAAGCCAATAGTATTACCAAAATGTTAATTTTCTAAAACCATTGTAAATTCCTTAAACATTGTAAAGTGCACATAAAGTTGATTGAGCAAGCCAATTCAGATAAATGGGTCAGATAAATAATGCTGTACTTATGCGAAATGCAAGCTATACTCTAGTTATCAAGTAGGTATTTAAAAACCATGGTAAAGGATAATGGAAATGGTGTGGCAAAGAGTCAGTTACATTCAAGAAAACATGCACCCCTTAAAAAATAATTGATCATCATCTCATGATGACATTGAGTCGGGTGACAGAGTAAAACAGGCTATTTCCTTTCCCCTTATAGGCTCTGTCTCCAACACAATCACATTGTGGTGAGGGCTACAATATGTGAATTTGGGGTGAAGCACCAACCAGTCTATAACACATGGATATTCAAAATGACCAAATGAACATAGTTTTAACTTTTATTCTTTTAAGAAATTCATACACAAGAAAAGATGACTAGAGAAACATGTGAGTAAGATGGAAATATGTAGGGGAAAAATATGGTTCCATATTTGGAATCAGAAAATTCACTTATGGATTAGAAATTCTTTGCAAGCTGCTCTCCTTATTTTCACTTTTACTTCTAAATTGATATACTCTCTTTTTTTTCTACTATGGGAGTAAATGCTAGATTAATTCTAAACTGTGTGAACCTCTGGGGTATCGACCTGTCCAGACGTGTTAACAGATTTGTTAGATGAGTCTAAAGGAGTCCGATTTGCATAAGGAACTAAGGAGTCTCATGGGATGGGGAGGTAGGGACAGGATTCATGGTCATAAGCTTAATCTGTTAAAAAAAAAAAGTCATCCGTGCAAGAGAAAGCATATGCTACGTCAATCAGAATTATCCATCAGCCTAGTATATGGTATATTGCATGAAAAAATCTGAAGGTACCAAGGCAAAAGCAGCAACTATTTTGTATTCATATACTGTATCCAAGTGTTACAATTATTACAAAAGAGGCACTTTTCTTCTTATTTTTTAACACAACTCTAAAGATTTGGCTTTATGAGGACTGCAGGGTATTGTCAGGACAGTGGCATTGCCCAGCATATGGTAGGATCAGGAATTACCCTGAGGAAACAGAAAATCATGATAACATTTAGAAAAGGTTGAGCGCCTGGTGTATTCTCTAATGACGTTGAGATGAAATAGAAATTGTTCTTAGCACAGGGGCCAGCATAGTTTAGGAAACTGATATTAGTAAGAGGAAGAGGAATAAAATTACAAATGCCAGTAGCAAATGACTTGACATATCTGTAGTTGGTGTAATCAAATGTCACAGTGTGACAGGAACAGCTCTGACTTACAGCCGAATGACAGAATATTTATTAAAGTGCCCCTCTGCCCTCTCCATCATTTCCCATTTTGGAAACCTACTCCAGGAGGAGAGAACTTTGGAGGAAGTTTGAAAGAGCCTTAGCAAGATAAGGACAAAAGTAAAATGTAAATTGTGCTTTGTGAAATTATATTGCATCATATTGTATTGTACTATATTTAGGGTACCGAAAGATTTCAAGTACTCTCAGCCATGGTACTGGTTGATCACTAAGTTCTGCTAACAGTGACAAAAATAAAACAGAAGAGAAAGTTCTTTAGTTTTATGATTACTTTGTGCACATGTCTGGGCCAATATTTTTTTCCTACAGAAAATTCAGTTCCAGTGCATTTCTCTTCTTGGACATATTAAGGAAGGTACTGGATTTCTCGGGGCGGGGTGTGTGTGTGTGTGTGTGTGTGTGTGTGTGTGTGAAAACAATTGGAGATAAGTGTGTTCACTGGAAAGAAGAAGCCCTCCTAGCCCTCGCAAGGGTTAACTTTGGGAACAAAAGTTACAAACTCCAGACACAGATAGGAAGGGTTTCAGACTCTCCGGATAGAATGGAAATCAGAAAAAGACTTCCTTTATTGCTTTAGACCAGCGGTTCTCAACCTGTGGATCGCGACCCCTTTGGCGGTCGAACGACCCTTTCACAGGGGTCGCCTAAGACCATCCTGCATATCAGATATTTACACTATGATTCATAACAGTAGCAACATTACAGTTATGAAGTAGCAACGAAAATAATTTTATGATTGGGTCACAACATGAGGAACTGTGTTTAAAGGGCCAGAAGGTTGAGAACCACTGCTTTAGATGCATGACAGAAATCTAGAATCCAAATTGATTTTATTTCCGAATTAAGGGTACAGTTATACCATGTCTGAAAATTCTCCCTATTATAAGTGAGAATTATACTTAGCAACTGTTCCTATTATATGGTGTTAGATGTTTTCAGTAAATACCAGAGAAATTGATATGTATGCAATATTAAGGCTTATCAGGGTTTCTAATTTTGGCCTAGATAATTCCTCTTATAGGGGTTATTCTATGCATTGTAGGATTTTTTAGCAGCATCCTTGGCCTCTATCCACAAGATTCTCATACTACGGTTCCCCACCCCCACAGTAACTCAGGACATTGTCAAATTTCCCCAGAGTGGGGAAGATGGGGAGAAGAAAAACATAGTCCCAGGTTGAGAATCTCTGGCTTAGATAGAATACCACTGTGAATTTCTTGAAATGGGACTCCATGTACATTTGCTCATGGAAGCAAAATTTAGAAATCTCACACACAACCTTACTTGTGTAGACACAGCCTCACTGTCTGGGCTTAACGCCAGAATTAAAATTAAGTATCTCCCAATTCCCTAAGACAATCAGGAAACACATTTTTCTACCTCCCTTCCTTCTACCCTGACACTATTTCTTTTGGACAATTAAACTGCAGTACTTTAGGCTCCTTAGAGAAAAGCTACTGTGTAAATGCAAAGTAATAATGGATAGTAGCCAAGTAAAATGAAAGAAACTATACTAAAAGCTAATTGTCTAAATTGAGAAGTTGATGCTCATGAATAAATATTCATGGACATATTTTCATACTAGTAAACTGAAGTAGTACCAGACTCGTACTATCAGATTAATTTGAAGCCAAAAGAGACATATTTTTGAAACTAGAGACATTGATCTTGTGGTGATCTATAACAATAACTGCATTTCTACCATAGAAGGTGAATAATATAATTTTAAAATGATAAATGCCACTGCTGTGGCTAGATGCACAGGTATTAATTTGATTTGCTTTAATGGAATTTTTTCCCTAAGGGTCCTGGTGGTAGGCAGCAAACTTATAATGCATAAGAAATGGTTGTTCTTACTGTTACTTTTATCACAGAAAACACAATCACTGACTATGCTTCAGCATCAACATAAATATTCAAATACTAATATCCTGCTGCCCAGTGGGAATTTGAGAGTTTGGGTGATGAAATACACATTGTTGAAAGGAAAGTTTCATTAATTCCAAGGAGAGAAAAAAATGTGGTTATGTGTTCCCTGAAAAGACTAATTCTGTTTAATTAGTTAATTGTAGGCTTGATTTCATTGTGAAAGGTAATGGGATAAGTAGTTAATTATACTATAAATTTATCTAATTTATTTGATAATCTAGCTGAGTTGAATAGCTGAATTAAGGCTAATAACTTAATCTTGGTAATAAATAAAAAATAGCATTACTTTGGAATAGAGGGCTAAGTGAGCTCATGGGTACTTCTTTTTATTTTAATTTATCTTTATTGTTGAAAATATTACACCCATCCCCCCTGTTCCCTCCATTGACCCCCTCCACCCCACTCCTGCCTCCTCCCTTTTATGTGTGTGTCCTCTAGTCCTCTGCCTCCCCACTACTCAAATGTTCCTTGTCCCAGCCACTGAACTAGCCTGACTCAATCACATGCTGAACTCTTCCTCATTTATCCATTTACACATGCTAATCTTTCAGCTTGGAAAACTGCATCTAATCTGTAATAGCCTTATACTCATTTACTTTTAAAATTCAGCTCCCTAGATTTTACCTCCTTCATAACATCTTGCCTCTATTCCTTTAAGTACATCAAGTCTCTCCTCCAGTGGTTTGCTCCCCACTCTGTTCTATCACCTACCTCATCCTAAAGCAGTTTATCAGTTCACTTACTACTTCCTCAAGAGCTTGAGCTCTTTAAGGTCAGGACACTCTGTTACTGACATTTCCTACTGAACACAGTAAACTCACAGAGCACATGCCATATAGACAAATGCCAAATAAGTGAATGAACTCATGAATAAATTTTAACTACTTTATAGTTTGAAATAACTTTTTAGTAAGTATTATAATATAAAATTAACACATATTTATTTACGTACTTCTTATCTGTATTCCCTTTTCCCTATTGGCACCACAAGCACCTCCAAGTTTCTTAATGGGGAACTGACATTATTTTTTACTTCATCTCTATTTCCATCTCACTCCTAGAAGTTCCTAATAAATATTTATTGAAGAAAGAATCATGCTATTGTTAAATGATTCTTGATAACCTGTGGAGTGGATAGCTCATTTACAAATAAGCTAAAATTTTAATTCAGAAGACACGTTAGTAATACATTCAATGATTGATACAATACTAGGTATCCATCAATGATTTGTAAAAAACACTAATACTACAGTGACTTGGAATGAGGTTTAAATCATGGGTCTTCTGCATGTAATTCTTATAAAAATTGTCCTGTAGCATAGTGCACATTTTAAGACATCTGTCAATAAAGGACAGGAGAATGTGTTTAAGCTAAAAAAAAAAAAAAAGGAATTCTATAGTTCGGATATGACAAGGGATATCTGATAGGGAAAGAGTGGATATGTAAGCAGGATTTGAAGATAAGAGTGAAAGAGAAGATGACTGATGGTCTAAGCTCTTGGATGGAGGTGGAGGGAATTACTACAAAAACCCCGGTAAAGGTTTGAATTTGGAAATTAAGGTGGTAGGGCCTCTCTTCCAAAGGGATACAGGGGGTTTCTTTTCTCCTCAGCCAAGACTGGAGGCCAAGATCAACCCTTGAGGGTCATTGTTGGAGCTGCCCTGAGCTGGGAAGCCTTGTTTTCCTACCTCAGACATTTGTAAAAATAAAGAAGATAGCAATATTTCATTTCAAACAATGCACACTCCCTTTCATAGTATTTTGTCTTAGATTAAAGGCCATAGTTCTTTATAATGGCTAACATAGCCTTCCTAGCTCCTCATTACCATATTATCTCCTTAATTTCAGCCATGTGACCTTCTTTCAGTTCTTAAAAGTATTCAGGGCCTTCACTCATGCTATTCCTTTTGTCTGTAGCTATCTTCTTCATCTTCCTTTCTTCTTTGCCTGATATTCAAGTCTTGCCTTAGATAGCACCTCATTAAGAAAAATGTTCCTAACTCTCTATATTAGGTTAGAGGGTAGCAAATTATAGATACTTTATGAATTGCTATATTACATGAAAATCTATATTGTCACTATACTATAACCCCATGTTATTAGGCAAAAAATCTGTATTCTTTGCTAATACAGCTCTAACTTTCAACATAATGTTTGACAAATTTTTATTGAAAAATGAAGAAATACAGTGGTCAGATTAGAAAGAATGGAACATTAAAATATCAATATTTATAGAGACAGAGAAGCAGATGTATTTCAATATTAGATACCTTTTTTTTTTCATGGTGAACTAGCTAAGTAGAGTTGAAAATTTTCAGAAAAATAAGAAAATTTAACATCAGACAAGGTGAAGAATTTAATAGGAAATAAATGAAGACTCAATTTAAACCCACTCATTAGCCAACAATATCCTTAGCCAATAAATAAATCTGAGATCATCAATGCAGCTCTCCAAATTCTTCCTTGCCCTGCTAGGACATACCCTGCTCCAAATTTGACAGATGAAATCTCTAAGCAATTTATCAAGAAATCACTTCCACAAAGCAAATTATTTGAGTTATAAAATATATTCATTTAATACTCTGATAATTATAAAGCTGGCACTAACATTTATCAGTGGATTATGTCCCATAAATGGTTACAGTTCGTTTATTATGATCAGCAACTTTGACTGACCAGAGAGATACCCTAAAGCATTCCATAGATCATGATTTTCCATTACCTTTCTACTGGAAGTCTGATACATACACAGGAAGGCTGACCTTTTCTCAACCATTTCTTTCTTCTTTCTCTTATTCCTGGTGTCCTTGGAGGGGGGAAGGTGGAGAGGATGATTATAAAACAGCTGCCAATCTTTCTCTTACTACTTAGTATCCCAAGTTCATTTAAATCAATTGCCAGATAATCATAAGAAATCATGCACACAATTTTAATGTGGTAATGTTTTAATATCCAATTTATAGAAGACATCTGAAGAAAAAAAAATCTATATACCCCAAGCTTTAACTAAACTACTTTGTAGAGAGAAAAAACACGTATAAAAACAAAATATTCACATCCTATTGTGATCCTTAGATGACATTGGTCAGTGAATGATGTCTCTCTCTCTCAAATTATCTTATTGTTCTATACACACCCTTCTCATGATGATGTGAAATAATAAAATGCCTACATGATGAGATGAAGTGAATGAAACATTATTAAAATAAAATAAGAGTTACTTGAACACAAGCACTAAAGTACCTTGACAGCTGACCTGCTAATTAAGAGGGCTACAGAGTGCCTAATGGGCAGGAAGTATGTACAACATGAATACTAGGGACAAAGGGATGAATCATGTCCTGGGGAGGTGGAAGTATGACTGCACAAGATTTCATCACTCTACCAGAACCCACTGCAATTTAAAACTTATAAATTATTGATTTCTGGAATTTTCTGTTTAATAGTTTCAGAACTTGGTTGATTGTAGGTAACTGAAAATGAGGAAAACAAAACCTTGGATAAGGAGGCACACTATATTTTTAACCTCATTTTTCAGATAAGCCAATTGTCATATTAAGAGCTTAATCATATCCACATTTTCTAACTCAATGTCCTCATGCATCATAGGCACCAGATTTTATTATCATTGTTCTTTGCTTCTGTGGCATTTAAGTAGAGAGCTGAGTAGAAAATGGCTTTTTTTTTTTAACTTAATGTAGATACTTTCCTCTATCCCCCATTGCCTTAAAAATGTAATGAGTCTTCTACTTCCACAAAATAATCACAGGACTTCATTCAAGGAGGGATTGTAAACATCACTACATTTAAAGACGATAAAAGAGAATAAATTAAAGCCTAAAGGAAACCAAAAATATTTTTTCTTAATTTTCTCTTTTTAAATTAGGAAAAAAAAAACAAAAACCTGATTCTAAACTGTAACTTCTTTCTGAGCTTCTTTTAATTGTAAACATACCTAAGCCTTTTTAAAAATAGAAACCCATCCAATTAAAAATGGAACCATGTTTTCTTTTCTTTTCCCCTTAATAATTTCTTTTATCATCTCACAAGAACAGCTCCACATACTAGTTTCTTCATGTATATAATTAAGAATATATAGTAAATTGATTGTTTCAAAACAGTTTACATTCAGGTGTTAATGTCACATTAATCCTAATGTGATCTTCAATTATGGCCAATTCTCAAGCAGGGTGGTAAAGAGGTAGAGTAATCAATCATCCCCAAAACTCAGAAATTGAAAGGTTCCCGGTCAATAACTGTGCCTCTGAGATCAGCATAAAATTATACATTGAAGGCATTTGCTAGGTGGGCGATGCTAATATGTAGCATCAGTGTCAGTGAACACTGGCTATCTTAGGGCCTAAGGGAATCAAGCTTTAGCTTATTTCTCTGGGTGAGGAGCTGACAATTATCTTGACTAGTATATTTTGAAGGATGAGAGTAGAGAAGAGTCTGTTTTTGCTGCTGGAAACAATAAAAAGGAATATCACCCTCAGGCAATGAAGCAATGCCAGTGTAATGGATGGATTCTTTAGAAAAAGGAAAAGTAAGAAAGATAATAGAAGGTATTTGGTAAACATTTATTACTTTCCACTATGTACTGAGCAAGCAAGGGAATAAGTTCAAGTAGTGGGAAATGCATATCCAGGGATACACTTACTGTCAAAATAATGAAGTTTAAGCCTCACAGCCCTTTTTTTTCTGTAGACTCCTTCTGAGAAAGGTTCTATCAATATTTGATATGACCATATATTTTTGTAAAATTTGCAAAAGCATTTTGTACTCTTCTTTTTAATGACAGCTCCCCTTTCCCATATTGTTCAGATTGTAGTCATCCTCAACTCTATCTTCCTGCGCATGCAGTTCCTGAAATTGTTCATTAAGACGACCACTTTTAATTATTCCGGGAGAGGATATATGCACTTCATATCCTTATAAGATTTGAGCTCGTTTCTCTTTGCAGCTTTGCAGGGCTTCCTCTGTAAGCATGGACTTTTTGGAAAAGCAACAATAACTGAAAAAAGTGGGTTTTTTACTTGTCATTCAAAATGTACTTTGCACATAGAACATCAAAAGCTTTTGACATTTGTCCTCAGCTGTCAGTGGCGGCTTCTCTCTCTCAGGAGGAGTCATGTGCGGGGGCATTTATAGGGTAGCCAGGATGTATTCTGAGACTAAAGTGGTGGTGGGTAAGCATATCCCCAGGGCCAGCCTAGACTCAATTATCTCATCCACATTATGCCTGTGAAGGCAGTTTATTTATAAAAATCTGCTAGAGGTGTTTGGAGTTCTGAATGAGAATGGCAATCAAAGGAGCCAGAGCTATAGAGCCAAATTAATTCCAGGAGACATTAAGCAGAGAAAGATACCGAATCAGTGGCACACGGAGTAATCCGATGATAACATGGATCATAAAAGTTTTCTTATGTCCTCTGGAATCTCTTTGGACAACACGTGGAATAGACTGATAACTATGCCTTCTATTTGTACTGTGACATTTCTGTGCATGTTCACTGTTTTGTGACTGTCTCTTCCTGCCAACCTAGCTATCATGATCCCCCAAATAAAAGAAGCCAAGAACAAACATGAGTACAAGACTGTCTAAAGTACTGCCACTCATCAGAGGTTAGAAGTCCAAATACTGTTAATCAGGTAAGGTGGGTCAACAGTTAGACTCTGGAATTAGTTTTACAAAACCTGAGCCTAAAAGCTGGTTAGTTACTTTCACCACTTCTTTAAGTAACTGGGTTAGACGGAAGAACAAGCCCCAAAGATGCCCACATCCTAATCGCCAGAATGTATGAATATATTATTTTACAGAGTAAAAGAGGCTTTTAGATGTGATTAAATTAAAACATTTTGAGATGAAGAGATTGTATTGGATTATCCCCGTGAGCTCAACGTAATCATAAGAGTTCTTATAAGAGGAAGGCAGGAGGGTCAGTGTCAGAGAAGGAGATGTGACAACAGAAGCAGAGGTAGGGATGCTATCATTGCTGAAAAAAGGCCAAGAAGAGGGAAGAAAAAGAAAAAGAAAAAGAAAAAGAAAAAGAAAAAAAGAAAGAGAAAGAAAGAGAAAGAAAAAGGGGAGGAAATGGATTTACTTCTAGAGCCTGCAGGAGGAAAGCAGCCTGCCAACACCTGATATTTGTCCCATTTCACTCATTAAGGACTTCTAACGTTCAGAGCTATAAGACAAAATTTGTGTTGTTTTAAGCCACCAAGTTTATGGTAAATTATTATAGAAGTAATCGAACACTAATACAATGATTGCACAATCTGAGTTCCATTGGCTTTAGTAGCAGGTGTTTAATCTTGTACTTTATAGGTATTGTTTCTCATTCAGTGTTTTAATTTATATTTTAAGAATTATTGTTAACATTTGAAATCAATTGAATATAATGAATAAGAAACAAAAATAAGTGAGTAATGATAATATGCTATGCTTAGAAGCATTGAAAGGCATTTTCTTTTTGCTTTTAAAGTACACCATGGAATTAAAAATATATGTCACTTTTATGGAATTTAATATTAAACAAAATTGAAGAACAACGATTCTACAATAGATTAACTTTTACACTAAAATAGAGAATCTATATATATAAAAGCCTAAGCGACCATTAAGACCGAACAATTGGAACAACCCATCGACCAGTTGCTATGATGTGCACTGACCACCAGCTCAACACAGGAGCTGCCCCCTGGAGGTCAGTGTGCTCCCACAGCCAACCTTCTGGAGCTGGTCAGTCGCGTTGGCAGCTGAAGGCCATTTCTTCCATGCCCTGTACGACAACTGTCACCTCCTTTCCTGACCCTGCCTGGGCCTTTGGGCCCCGGGCTGGGACAGGGAACTGGGGCTGCGTGGCAGAAGACATGGCTCCTTTTCCAGGGGAGGGAGGCGAGGGCCAGCTCCCTCCTTGGGGCCAGTGGCCAACCTCCCACACCTCATTCCTCCCCACCGCCAGGAGACCCTAATCAGCTCAACCCTGATCGGCCCTGATCTCTGGCCAGGCCTAGGTACCTCACCCAGGCATGAATTGTGCATCAGGCCTCTAGTAGTATATAATTATACAATTGACCCATTGTTCAGCCTAATACAAAATAAAATAATTTCATTCTAAATGTTAAATGAATGCAGAAAAATAAATAAAATGAAAAATAGATTAATCAGTAAGAATGCTTTTATTTTTAAACTTTTTATTGATTTGAGAGAGAGAGAGAGAGAGAGAGAGAGAGACATCAATTTGTTGTTCCACTTATGTGTGCATTCATTGGTTTCCTCTTGTATGCCCTGAACAGGATCAAACCCACAACCTTGTGATATCAGGACAATGCTCTAACCAACTGAGCTACCCAGCAAAGACAAAATGCTTTTAAATATCAGAAATATTTTTGTATATGTATATGCATATCTATGTCTATATAATTTTAGAACTAGTACAGAAACCAAAAGGAAAAAAAGCAGAAATAAAACTATAGAAGTCCCCAGAATCAGGGACATCTCATTTCTATTAAAACAACATAAATGGCCCTGACCGGTTTGGCTCAGTGGATAGAGCATCGGCCTGTGGACTGAAAGGTCCCAGGTTCGATTCCGGTCAGGGGCATGTGCCTTGGTTGCGGGCACATCCCCAGTGGGGGGTGTGCAGGAGGCGGCTGATCAATGTTTCTCTCTCGTCGATGTTTCTGACTCTCTATCTCTCTCCCTTCCTCTCTGTAAGAAATCAATAAAATATATTTAAAAAAACATAATGAAATACTTCACATTGATCTACTATAGGCACAAATATATGATACTTTTATGAAGAAGTAAATAAACTTTCTGAACAGAGGACAGGGGTTGACTCAGATAGTCCACTCTCCTAAAAGCTTCACAAATATTCTGTTTAAAATGGTGTGCATTTTTATAGACAGACAGCTCTAAAACAAGGCATGAAGTACAAATTAGCTCCCTTAATCTGAAGTGATTTTTACTTAGTTTATAACATCAGTTTAATGAGTTCCTTTTTTTTATTGACACCTCTCAGATTTGTCACCTTTTCTAAATCCTCAGTCAAATATCAAGACTAAATTTAGCTTATCCTATTCTTTGGCATCTTTTAATTATGTCCTCACCGTCAAAATTATTTTCTTCTGCTATCAGTTCAAATGGTTGAGCCCAGAACCATCAGCTTTGTTAGGTGTTTCAGTTATTTAAGTTGTTTACTTAATTTCAGCTTTGTTTATAACACTCAGTTTCCCACTCTTATTATGCATTTCCAGCTGCCCTAGATAGCCCATCAAGAATAATAACATTTAAAAAACATCCCAGACTTGACTGCCCACTAATTAGGTCTAATCAAGTACATTTTCTTTCAGCCTGATTTGTTTTATATTTCTTAACATTATGGGAAAGCATAAAAAAATCCTCAACATGGAACCCGATAATGCTGATCGCTACTTGTAATGGATTTTCATCTCATGGACAACAGATGGGATAAGCAGACTGTGGCCATTACGTACTGTTGTTCTTCAGCAAAGTACGCCAATATATCCGCCATTTCTTGAGATTGGCACACATCTACCAGCAATAGCTACAGATCCCCTGCTTAAGTCCTTTTGCTTAAAAATTATAGTAGTTTTTTTTGTTCTATTTTATTTTTATCCTATGAAAGGACTTGTTCATAGACACACCAAATAATGTAAGTGTAACAGAAGCTCATTAAGGAGTCACTCTTTCTACCGTGATAAAAGTTGTAACAGTATTTCTTTTCTCTCACCCAATGCACCACCCCAGTCACCGTCTTCCACACACATTCACACCTCTTTCAGATCAGTTCCAGACCATGTTTTCAGAGGTTCTGCTAAAGATAGCATATGAGTTATGTTTATTGTAGTATATTTCAAAGTACCTAATCCTATATAATAAAACCCTAATATGCAAATCAACCAAACAGTGGAATGACTGGTTGCTATGATGCGCACTGAACATCAGGGGGCTGACGCTCAATGCAGGAGCTGCCCCCTGGTAGTCAGTGCGCTCCACAGGGGGAGCACTGCTCAGCCAGAAGCAAGGCTCATGGCTGGCAAGTGCAGCGGCAGTGGCGGGAGCCTCTTCCTCCTCTGCTGCAGGCGGGCAGTAAGGAGCGAGGGGTCCCTGACTGTGAGAGCCCTGGACTACAAGAGGGATGTCTGACTACCAGCTTAGGCTTGATCCTTGGGGGAATCGGGCCTAACCCAGCAGGCAGATATCCCCTGAGGGGTCCCGGACTACAAGAGGGTGCAGGCCAGGCTAAGAGATCCTCCCCCAGTGCATGGATTTTTGTGAACCAGGCCTCTAGTCTAATATAAGACCTTACACATACTAGGCTCTCGGTAAATATTTTCTGTGTCATGCCATTTAAGAACAAATATTAAGGAAGATACTGAAGCATTAAGAAAGATTTTTAGATTCTTCTTAAACTTGCATTAGAATTCCAAAAGTATTTTATGCCTACTAAAAAATAAAAACACAAAAACTATAAAGGATAAAATAAAAATAACCTATATTTAGGTAATAAAATATTTTAGAAAGTAAGTCCAAAAGAGGGAACCCCCAAAAGATTTTTCAAAGCAATCATGGAAAATTTTAAAAAGTATAAATCATTTATAAGAACATGGGAAATAAATTTAATTAACATCAACAAAATTTAACATAATCACTTCTATAGATTAAGCCCTTTTCTTTTTGTTGGTGATACAAAGAGGAATGAGAGTTTGTCTACAACTGAGAACCTCACAATGTGGCCTGAGTCAGATACTGATAAATGGAGTTATAGGCAGATCCACAAATGCTACGGTAAGCATTGCTAAAGAAGTCCATACACACAGTTATTTCACTATTTTGTTGAGTGTGAGAATCCTATATAATAAAAGGCTAATATGCAAATTGACCAAACAGCAGGTGGAACAACCGGTCACTATGACATGCACTAACCACCAGGGGGCAGACATTCAATGTAGGAGCTGCCCCCTGGTGGTCAGTGTGCTCCCACAGGGGGAGCACCACTCAGCCAGAAGCAGGGCTCATGGCTGGTGAGCCCAGTGGCGGTGGCGGGAGCCTCTCTCGCCTCCGTGGCAGAGCAAAGGATGTCTGACTGATGGCTTAGGCTCATTCCCTGCAGGGAATGTTGGGCTGTGTTTGTTTTTTAATATATTTTTATTGATTTCAGAGGGGAAGGAAGAGGGAGAGAGAGATAGAAACATCAATAATGAGAGAGAATCATTGATCGGTTGCCTCCTCTATGCCCCCCACTGGGGATCAAGCCTGCAACCCAGGCATATGCCCTTGAGTGGAATTGAACCCGGGACCCTTGAGTCCACAGGCCAATGTCTATCCAATGAGCCAAACCATCTAAGGCCATGCTAATCTTCTAGAAAAATTTACATAGTAGCATGTATTTGTAAACCATTGTGTTTTGATTGTAGATATTTCCCTATTTAAATCTCTATGCTTTTTGTCACTTGAATATCACAACCAAATATCTTAGTTCTGGAATTAATTACATTAAAATATTTTTAATTTGTTAATTAAGTTCATAAGAGATGAAAGGCAATTTCATAACTGTAACTTCATTAGTGTAGATTTCAACAATATTTAGTAGGAAATCTCTTTTATGAGAAACAAATTACACTTGTTATGAGGTATGATTATATCATATTTCTAGAAACTATAAAAATTCCTTTCATCAAGTATAACATAATGCTACTTGACTACTATATTTTTGATCAGATACATTTTTGTAAAGCAGCTTGATAGCTAGAATATAAACAATAAGTTAGTCATTTTGATTCAGCTTCTTGTTAATTGTAACAGTTTCATTATAGAAGCATCCATACACATAGATATTCTCTTGTGCTTACCTCTTACACATGAAAAAAAAAGTATTTATTCCATTCTCCCATTTACTATACTGAAGGATTGCTGGTACATATAATATAGCTATTTCTGTCTAGTTTATGTGTATGTAAATGTTTTTGTGGGCTTCACATCACTATATAATAGTTACTGGATCATTTATGCAAAAAAATCAAAATATATCAAATAATTAATAATATTTAAATTCTAGAAAAGTAATTATCTTCTGTTATAGTGTGACAGTATCTGTTGAAGCTAAAAGGAAATAAAAGAAAGCTTCATTGTTTTAAATTGAGGCAACATTGGTTTGTAATACTATACTATAAGTTTCAGGAGTACAGCATTGAAATTCAATAACTGTATCACTATAGTACACTTACCATTACAAGGTCTAATTTCCATTCGTCACCATGCAATTAACCCCCTTTACCCATTCCAACCTCCCCCCACCCTCTTCCCTTCTGGTAACCACCAAACTGTTGTCTGCGTCTATAACTTTGTTTTTGTTTTGTTTGTTTTGTTTTGTTTTATATTCCATACTAGAGGCCCAGAGCACAAATTTCATGCACTCAGGGAGTGGAGGGTCCCTCAGCCCAGCCTGCAACCTCTCACAGTCTGGGAGCACTTGAAGGATGTTGAACTGACGGCTTAGGCCCGCTCCCTGGGTTGGCAATCAGACATCCTTAGCACTGCCACGGAGGTGGGAGAGGCTCCTGCCACCACTACTACACTCACCAGCCATGAGGCCGGCTTTTGGCTGAGTGGCACTCCCCCTGTGAGAGGCACTGACCACCAGGGGGCAGCTCCTGAGTTGAGCGTCTGCACCCTGGTGGTCAGTGCACATCATAGTGACTGGTCATTCCACTGTCAGGCTGAAACCGGCTTTGCGACATCCCTGAGGGGTCCAAGATTGCGAGAGAGAGCAGGCCAGGCCAAGGGACCCCACCGGTGCAGAATCGGGGCTGGGGAGGGACACAGGAGGTTGGCCATATGGGGAGGGGCCATGGGAAGGCTCCAGGGTGTGTCGGGCCCATCTCCCTCAGTCCTGATCAGCCGGACCCCAGCAGCAAGCTAACCAACCGGTCAGAGCATCTGCCCCCTGATGGTCAGTGTAGTCATAGTGACTGGTCGACCAGTCAGCTGTCTGTCCCCTGGTAGTCAGTGCACGTTATAGCAAGCAGCTGAGCAGCCTTAGCATAACATTAGCATATTATGCTTTGATTGGTTGAACAGCCAACTGGATAACAACTTAGCATATTAGGTTTTTATTATATAGGATTTCTGAAATCATGTTGTATTTGTCCTTCTCCCTCTGACTTATTTCACTCAGCATAACACCTTCAAAGTCTACCCATGCTGTTGCAAATGCCAAGTTTCTTTTTTTTTAATGGCAGACTAGTATTCTATTATATATGTACTAGAGGCCCGATGCACAAAAATTTGTGCACTGAGGGGGGGGTCCCTCAGCCCAGCCTGTGCCCTCTTGCAGTCTGGGACCCCTCGGGGGATAACCACCTGCTGGCTTAGGCCCGCTCCCCAGGGGATTGGGCCTAAGCTGGCAAACAGACATCCCTCTGGCAGCCCGGGAGCCCTCGGGGGATGTCCACTTGCCAGCGGGGAGCAGGCCTAAGCTGCAGTCAGACATCCTTAGTGCTGCTGAGGAGGCGGGAGAGGCTCCCACCACCACCGCTGTACTGGCAGCCATCAGCCTGGCTTGTGGCTGAGCAGAGCTCCCCCTGTGGGAGCACACTGACCACAAGGGGGCAGCACCTGCATTGAGTGTCTGCACCCTGGTGGTCAGTGTGTGTCATAGTGACCAGTCCTTCCCAGTCTTTCTGCTGTTAGGGTCAGTTTGCGTATTACCCTTTTACTATATAGGATAGAGGCCTGGTGCATGGGTGGGGGCCGGCTGGTTTGCCCTTCAGGGTGGGGATCCCCACTGGGGTGCCACTGGGGTGCCTGACCAGTCTGGGTGAGGGGGTGATGACTGTTTGCAGCTGGTCACACCCCTTCAGGGTGGGGGTCCCCACTGGGGTGCCTGGACAGCCTGGGTGAGGTGCTGAAAGCCGTTTTCAGGCTGGCCTGCCTCCCCAGCGAAGGAAGCTCCCAGCCTCTCCTTTTTTTCTTTTTTTTATTCTGGGGTTTATTTACCTTCTATAATTGAAACTTTGTTGCTTTGGTTGGAGGTTAGAGCTGCCGCAGCAGGCAGGAAGTTGGCTTCCTCCATCATTGGGGCAACCAAGCCTCCTGCTTGCTCCAGCTCCGTGGCTGCCGGCTGCCATCTTGGTTGGGTTAATTTGCATATAGTTGCTCTGATTGGCTGGTGGGCGTGGCTTAAGACATAGCGAAGGTACGGTCAATTTGAATGTTTGTCTTTTATTAGTGTAGACCTTCTTTATCCATTCATCCGTTGATGGACACAAGTTGTTTTACTGGTATATCTTGGCTATTGTAAATAATGCTGCTATAAACATAAGAGCACATATATCTTTTCAAACTTGTGTTTTGTATTCTTTAAATAAGTAATCAGAAGTGGAATCTATGTATCATATGGTACTACTATTCTTAATTTTTTGAAAAATCTCCATACTGTTTTTCATAGTGGCTATACCAATTGACATTCCCACCAGCAGTGTATGAGGGCTTCCTTTTCCTGAAATCCTCTCCAACATTTGTTATTTCTTTTCTTTTTGATAATGGTCATTCTAACAGATGTGAGGTGATATCTCATTGTGGTTTTGATTTGCATTTCACTAATAATTAGTGATGTTGAACATTCTTTGTCCATCTTTTAAACTATTTTGTTTGTTTTATTATTGTTGAGTTATATGAGTTCTTTATATATTTGGGATGTTAACCCCTTTTCAAATGTAAAATTTGCGGACTCTTTGCATTTACATCAGTCTTAGTAATATTTTTGTGGATTTGACTCCAATAGCTAAGGAAACACAAATAAATAAATGGCACTACATCAAATTAAAGAGTTTCTGCACATTAAAGGAAACTGCATAGTAAATTTCATCAACAAAATGAAAAGGCAACCTACTTTAAAGCCTCATAGTTTTGTCTGTATATACTTTGGGAAAGTACAAAATTTATATAATCAAGAAAATTAAAAATTACTATGTCTCATTATTTAAGATGTTTTTTAATAGGAGGCTCCCTGAGTCCTAAATTGCACTGTAAAAAAAAATACAATGCAGAAATTCTTCAATTGAGCAAGGAGATGGAAGCACTCCATCTTCAGCTGATAATTTATATGATTATGTGTTCAATTCAAATTATCTGAATAATAAAATCTTTATTTTGAGATTATCTGTCCTTATATGTAAAAAAAATGTGTGTTTATGAGGCTGCCACTGCATAATAAGCAACAAATGATAAATCAACTGTAAAAGGAACAGGATACTTTGGGAAAGTTTATGTGAGCAGAAAAATTTCCAACAGTATGATGCTGCAACTCTGGAAGACTATATTATAAATAGGTATTTTACTGGATCATTTTACTTAGTTGACAGTTTTAATATTGAATATATTTCAAGGTCCTTAGGCACTATTTTACTTTTTTGTTTAATAGGTGTCATTATACAGTACATGTTATAGAAAGCAGTGATATTGAAAAACAATGATCTATGCTAATAAAAGGGTAATATGCTAATTAGGGCGGACATCTTCCGAACGTCCATCCAGACATCCATCCGGACAAAGCCACAGTGGCTGTGAGGTCTGGGGCTCAGGCAGCCTTGGGCACAGGCATCCTTGAGCCCCAGCAGCTCTGAGGCCCAGGGCTCATGGCAGCTGTGGGCTCAGGCAGCTGCAAGGCCCAGGGCTCAGGCAGCCAGGCCTTGCAGCCACCACAGCCGGTAGTGGCAGCAGCAGCAGGGTGATGAGGGTGGTGCCTTCCCCTGATCAGCTCGGTCGCCTCCCACAGAGGGAGGCCAGACTGTGGCTTAGGCCCGCTACTGTGTGGATCAGGCCTAAACCGTCAGTAGGATATCCCTTGAAGGCTCCCAGACTGTGAGAGGAGGCAGACTGGGCTGAGGGACTGCCCCCCAGTGACAAATTTTTGTTCATCAGGCCTCTAGTATAAATATAAACTAGGTAATAAAGAAAACACCGTACCTTTTTTGAGGGTTTGGAAATCAATATATAGCTCTCCTGAATACTTTCACTGTTCTTTTCAATCAAGAGCATATGGTAATTTTCAAAGAAATGCTTACTGTGTTATAGTAATTATTTAAATTTTAAAATGCAAATTATCTCTCTGGTAGGTGTTATTAGATGATTAGGTCTGATATTTCCCCAGCAGGCTTACTTATAAAAGAAAAGAAGAACACATTTTAAGAAGAAGCAGACAAAAATATAACTATGATTCTATTTTTATCAAATATAAAAAACTAGAGACATTCATGCATTGGGGCCGGGGGAGCCCTCAGCCCAGGCTGTGCCCTCTCACATTCCAGGACCCCTCGGGGGATGTCCTGAGCTCTGCCTTAGAGGCGGGGAAGACTCCTGCCACCGCTGCTGTGCTCGCCAGCCATGAGCCCAGCTTTTGGCTGAGCAGCACTGACCACCAGAGGATAGCTCCTGCATTGAGCATCTGTCCCCTAGTGGTCTGTGTGCATCATAGCAACTGGTCATTCTGCCGTTCGATCGATTTGCATATTAGCCTTTTATTATATAGTAGTAGAGGCCCGGTACATGAAATTTGTGCACTGTGGGGGAAGGGGAGGTGTCCCTCAGCCCAGCCTGCATCCTCTTCAATCTGGGACCCCTCAGGGTATGTCAGACTGCCCGTTTAGGCAGTCTGACATCGCCTGAGGATGACATCCCTCTCACAATCCGGGACTGCTGGCTCCCAACAGCTCGCCTGCCTGCCTGCCTGATTGCCCCTAATCGCTTCTAACTGCCAGCTTGATCACCCCCTAACCACTCCCCTGCCAGCCTTATCAATGCCTAAATTCTCCCTTGCTGGCCTGATTGCCCCCAACTGCCCTCCCCTGCCAGCCTGGTCACCCCTAACTGCCTTCCCCTGCAGACCCACTCACTCCCAACTGCCCTCCTCTGCCAGCCATCTTGTGCCTACATGGGGGTGGTCATCTTGTGTGAGGGTGTGATGGTCAATTTGCATTTTACCTCTTTTTTATATAGGATAGGGGAATTTGGAAGGTTTAATGGAAATAAATAATGGAAAAAATGTGAAGGAAAGGGAATTTGTCAAGTGGTTATTGTAAGTTCATTATAGAAACCCAAAAACTAAAGCATTGTAGAATTATACTCTTTTTTAAATGGTCATTTTAAAATATGTTTTTGAAAAGGCATGTGTAGTTGACTAGACAAAAATAAGGAAACTTAAGAAAGAGGCAGATGTGTTTTATATTAAGTGGCTGCTTGATAGCACTGATGCATTACATTGTTGGTGTGACCACATCAAACAATCTTTTGTCCTGTCAGTTCATTGTTCTGTCCCACATTGACTCTGTGTTGGCCTTGAGGTTTGGTTTAGCCAACAGAATGTACTAGTTTAATAGTGTGAAAGTGATGCTGTACTCGATTTGAGCTTACACACTTCCATTTACCCTCTTGAAACTCTGAATCGAGTATGAGAACAAGCATCAGGATGGACTGGAGGAAGAAAGACCAAGTGAAACATACAAACCATTTCAACGAGGTCATTCCTGACCAGCCAGGTACCATCCAACCTGCGAGTGGACCGCAAAAGCAAAAGCAAGCCCAGCCAAGAGCACTGAAGCGAGCCAGTGGATCAATCAGCAGATCCACTCAGCTGATCTCGGATTTATGAGAAGTAGTGTGTTTGTCATTTTAAGCCACTAAGTTAGGGAGTAGTTTGTAACATGACACATTGTGGTCATAAATAATTAAAACAATTATGTATGTATCATCTAAATCAGGAGTTTTGAGAATAACTAATTATATCAATAATTATATTGGAAAAGTAGACATAAATTGGTATCGTCCAACTAAAACTGGGCATATAGTCATTATATAGCATTCAGTATCACTCCTTAGCAAAAGTGGGTTGTTGTTGTTTTACTTATGATGTTTAAATTTTATTTATTGGGGTATAGAAATATGAGAATTCTAGAAAAATAAAATAAAAAAATGTTATCATCTTAAATATAGGCATTCAACTTTCTTTTCTTTTTTTACGTATACTTTTGTAGATTTCAGAGAAGAAGAGAGAGGGAGAGAGAGATAGAAACATCAATGATGAGAGAGAATCGTTGATTGGCTGCTTCCTGCACATCCTACACTGGGGACTGAGTCCACAACCAGAGCATGTGCCTAACCAGGAATTGAACTCTGTCCTCCTGGTTCATAGGTCGATGCCTAACCACCTACCCACACTGGCTGGGCATGGGCATTCAACTTTCAGCTGTAAATAATTAAAGCAACTCAAAATTATTTACAAAATGAAGATATCTATAACCTCACATAAAAAATTGAGGTTGACTAAAGTTTTAAAAAATTTTCAAATAAAAAAAGCAAAAATAAAGTTAAAAATAAAATAGTTAAGGTTGATTGGCATACTGGCTCAATAATATCACAAAAGAAAAACAAAACGACAACAACAAAAAACATCAAAACACAAAATAAAAATCCAAAGCCCTCAAACCAGCTTTTATTATGATCTTTCCTATCCCAATAAATGGCATTATCATTTATCCAGTTCTCATACCCTTCCATTTTTTTCTCCCATTTTAGTCATCAACAATCCTGGTGTCTTAACCTTTGAAATACACACAGAATCTGAGTAAATTTTACTAAATTCATTACTACCATCTTAGTCTAAGCAACATTCTCCCCTGCTGAATTATTGCAATAGTCTAATCTATCCACTTCAAACCTTATATCTCTACTAGTAGCCTGATGCACAAAATTCATGCAAGGGTAGCCTTCACATCCCCAGCTGCCTCGCAGCCCTCACAGCCCTGGATGCCTTGCAGCCCCACCCCCCGCCAGCATCTGCCTTGGCAATGGCGCTGCCCACATGGGCCTCCACACACTCCCGGTTCCCCTGAGCCTTCCTGATCAATCATCCCACAGAGGGTGGCCTGGGCCTCCCTCTTTGGGGTGATCACAGAGACCCCCAATTGATTGCCCCACTGGCTGGTGGTCTGGGCCTCTCCCTCTGCTGAGGATCATGGGGTGATGGCAGGTCCTCCAACCAATCACATCGCAGCCACCTTGGCTGGCCTGGTGCCAGTGCATGTCATAGCATGTTTGTCTGGATGGTCGTTCTGCTGTTCGGTAGTTTGGTGGATTTGCATATTACATTTTTATTATTATAGATAGTATATTTTTAACTGTAGCGCGATCCTTTTATACTGTGAATGGGATTATGTTACTTCTCTGCTGACAGTTCTCCACTCTGACCAATTCATTACAAGTTACAATGTTCTGGGGCTGTGTTGTTCATTTCAGTAGCCACTAGCAACACGTAGCTATTGAGCACCTGGTATGTGACTGGTCCAAATGATGGTATGTTTTCAAGTATAAAATACACTCTGGATTTGAAAAGTTATTATGACAAGGAAAAAAAAAGCAAAATACCTCATTAATAGTTTGTATGTTGATTACATGTTCTGCATGTGTTGAGCTAAATAAGATATCTTACCAAGTTAATTTGGTTTTATTTTCTTTCTATATGGCTACTAGCTAATACTATGATTATATATGTGTCTTGCAATATATTTATAGTGAACTACCCTACAGGAGTTGGCCCCTAGTGGCACTCTGAGGTAATCCCTTACTATGCTCTTCCCCCTTTTTCATTGCACTCCAACCACCCTTTTGTAATACTCATTTGTGACCTTCCTACTGTCACAGAAACAGCAGCCATGCACCTACTTGGTAATTTTTAGGGATAATTTTAAGTATTGTGTAAACAAATACCATTTGGATTTTTTTTTAAGATCTATAAAGTTATCACTATAAAATAAGGTAGAAAGAAAATATCTGTTAGAATATAAAAGAAATCACAACAAACTATAATTTTTAGAAAGCTAAAAATACTACAAACATCATCTGAAGTAATTGCATGACATTGTGGGCACTATAATTCATAACATTATATGGTCTCTAGCCCTTCACTGTAGATCAGAACTCTTGATATACACTGAGTGGCCAGATTATTATGACCACCTGAAGTTTGTAGCCAAATTAGCTATAATTTCGTGCTGAAGTTGCTAGAGGGCCAGACCATTATAAATAGGGAAGCAGGTTGTTTTCCACGACAGTAGAAGTGATATTTTTCTGAAGATATGGGTAAACAACATGATTTAACAGCATTTGAACGTGGGATATATATATACTGAGTGGCCAGATTATTATGACCACCTGACATTTGTAGGCAAATTAGCCATACACTGCATCGTATGGGATATGGAAGCCAAAGGCCTGTTCGAACACCTTTGCTGTCTGCAGTTACCAAGGTAAAACGTGTCCAATTTGCACAGGAACACAAGGATTAGACAGTCGAGCATTGGAAAAAAGTCATGTGGTCCGATGAATCACTTTTCCAGTTGCATCATGCAGATGGCAGAGTGAGAATTTGGCGGAAACAGCATGAAAGCATGCACCCCACATGCATGAGTACAACCCTTCAAGCTGGTGGGGGCAGTGTTATGGTTTGGGGCATGTTTTCCTGGCATGATTTAGGCCCTTTAATTCGTGTGGAACAACGTCTGAATAGCATAACATACCTAAGTATCATTGCTGATCAGGTTCATTCTATCATGTTGATGGCATATCCCAATGGTGATGGCTTCTTCCAACAAGACATGCCACAGTGCTCATATTGTGCAGAAGTGGTTTCAAGAACATGAGGGAGAGTTTACCTTGCTTAGGTGGCCCCCACAATCACCAGATTTCAATCCAATTGAGCATTTGTGGGACGAAGTTAAAAGAGCCATCAGGCAGCTGGTTCCACAACCATCAAATCTCACAGAACTGGACAGTGCTATTCATCAGGCATGGTGTCAGATTCCTCATATCACCTTTCAACATCTTGTGGAGTCAATGCCAAGAAGAATCGCCACAGTATTGAAGGCAAAAGGTGGCCCAACCAGCTTCCATATCCCATACGATGTAGTGTACAGCTAATTTGCCTACAAACGTCAGGTGGTCATAATAATCTGGCCACTCATTATATATCTCCTACGTTCAAAAGCTGTTAAATCGCATTGTTTACCCATATCTTCAGAAAAAAATCACTTCTACTGTCATGGAAAACAATCTGCCTCCCTATTTATAATGGTCTGGCCCTCTAGCAACTTCAGCACAAAATTATAGCTAATTTGCCTACAAATTTCAAGTGGTCATAATAATCTGGCCATTCAGTGTATATGTTCTGTGGGCAATAGTTATTTTTGGAAGTCATTCCTGTATTGGGGTGGCTAGTCATGATGTAATCATACATTTAAGTAACTGAGAATCATTTACATATATCACACCAAGCTCATATCATATGTAATCATATTAAATGTAACCCCAGCTGAACTTCTTTTAATCTGGTTTTCCAAAAATGTCTGTGGTACTTGGATACCATCTACAAAAATAGAGTATAACAGAAGAGAATTTGAAGTTAGGAGTGACCTTACCCAATTGAAGATTTTAAAAAAAAGTCTAATTTATCAAATATTTACAAAACTTGACCATGTGATTGTATTGCTATCTTCATAGTAAATACTCCTGTGAGACCTCTGGATTAGTAATGCACTCCCTTCCTTCAAGTCTTCTCAAATATCACCTTTCTAATGAGGTTTACTCTGCCCAACCTGCTTAAAATCACTACCATCCACAGCTTTCTTGATATTCTGATTTATTTTTTCCACATACCTCTGTATACTATAAAATTTGCTTTACTAAGTATTTCTTGGTGGTTGATCTTCCCTAAATCACTGTTAGCTAAATGCCATGAGAACAAGAATTTTTAATAACTTTTTTTTCTCCTGATGCATCCCCAATGCTTTGAATCATGCCTAGAGCAGAGTAACTACTGAATAAATGTGTATTCAATGAATGAAGAAGCCAGAACTTTTTATCTTTCTGCTCTGCCAACCTCTCTGGTCTTCAGATTTTTCTCTCATGCTTGCAAGGCAATACAGCTGAAATCATCTTTTCAAAAAGCTTCCTACCCAAGATGGATAAGGAAGCTTTCTTTCTTGGTTCTCCTTTGTGTTCATTAGGTTTGGTTTCAACATTGTCAATTTTCTTCATTGTGCTTTCTTGTCATTAATTGCATTTTTTCTGTCATCTTGTCTTGAATGCCTGAGTTCCTTCTCTCTTTTTTTTTTCATATGAATATGGGTATCAAATTTATGTATATATTTTTTTCTTTTCTTTTAGGCTTATTTAATGGTCCCATCCATATTTAGATACCAGGTTTCAATTGACATAAATTTAAAGATTTTGCAATTTGTAATTGAACTTGCCCTATAACTCTTAAATTGCTTAAGAAATAGTTTTGTTTTGATATAATTTATAGATAAATAAGACAATATTTATTTGTGGACCTGTTTTAGATGTATAGTTTCACTGTATTATGATAATAGAATCCTTATTTTAAAAATATATTGGGGTTTTTTGAAGTTTAATAAATGAAAGTTTATAATGAATGATCCACTGATAGTCATATTTGTTTACATGTTGCTGCATTTTTTAAAACATATTTTTATTGATTTAAGAGAGAAATGAGAGGGAGAGAGAGATAGAAACATCAATGATGAGAGAGAATCATTGATCAGCTGCCTCCTGCACGCCCCACACTGGAGATTGAGCCCACAATTTGGACATGTGCCCTGACAGGGAATTGAACCATGACCTCCTGGTTCATAGGTCAATGCTCAATCACTGAGCTATGCCAGCTGAGCATGTTGCTGCATTTTTAAACAAAACACAATTTATTCCAAATGGACTTATTACTTCCATTAAGCTATACATTCAAAGAAGTCTAACTATAACTAGGTATTGCTAAAGCAGATGAAAATGTTAAAATTTTCATCATTTAAAAAGTAAAATGTTTTAATGGCACTGTAAAATAATTCATTTAACATTTTGCTATACATAGAAAGTGCTAAATTAAGAGATTTCTTTTGTCACTTAGGAATACAAAGAAGAAAAATCAATTGAAAAAAAATAACTTGAATGCATTTAAAAGCAATTTTTACAATATTCTTTAGTAGATGTAGAAAACTCATTTAACATGTAGATATAAACAGTGAGTAAAGTGTGTGATTAATGGCTGTGTTGTAGTTGATTCAGTGAAAGTTTAGTCCAAAGGGTGAACTGGGAAAGGGATAATTGAAGTTCTCTCTATTCCCATAAAGGGTGAATTATTTATCATGAAAATGTAAGGTTATCATTAGTATAATTAAGAGTTTATAATAATATCAAGGCAGTGTTCTGTCTATCTATATTTCTGTGTAAAATTTTCTCAAATAAATGGAAATTATTTCAGTAAGCCAGATTTTAAGATTTAGATGGAAAAGAAAAATCCATTTTTCTGTAACCTTAAATTTGACCTAATATCTGTCTTTGTGATGCAGCTCTTTGTAAATACTGTATTATGTCTTATCTATTTCTGAAAAGGCAAAGCCAACAAAAGAATATTTCTGTAGTTATTTTTAGCATCAGGTCAGACTTTCTCTGAATTCCCACTGCTTTAAAATGGGATTTCAAGATCTACTGGGTTTGTAGCTGGAACAGATTTCAAGGATTTTGAACTTGAATGCATTGTGGTTATTTTTTTCTTTCCTTGACAAAATTGCAAGAAATGTCTGCTCCTTCCAAAGCACTTCTGTGGAAATGGAGCTGACTGGCTACAGCTTTATATACAGCATGGCTTTCCCTGTGGGAGAGGAATAATAATTGTTTTGTTTCCAGAGCATCACAGAGTCATATGAGATTTGAAGAGAATAATAAACAGAGCCTAGGCTTCGCTCCTGCCTCTGAGTCATCAGTCAGATCAAATGAGCACTGGATGTCGTACAAAGTGAATGTAATGTTAACTTTCTGTACTTGAAATGAAAATATTTCACCTGCTAACATATTTCAGAATGATTTTTGAAAGAGATGCCTCGCTTTGATTGATATTACTCTATTCACTATACATTACAGAAACTGTTATTTATCAACACGATTTTTTGTTGATATTTTACTCTAAGATTTAATCTTTGATTAAAAGAGCAAGCTTGAATTTACATTTTTTATGTTTAAGTGGTTCATGGAATCTTAAAAATATTTTTTTATTGTTGACAGAGGAGTGTTTCAAAATCCAGTCCTCAGTGTATGATAAGGATATGTGTGATTGAGAGGTTGCTGAATGTACTTAATTTCTAGGGTTGAATTTCAGTTTAGATTCCTGATTCAGGAGTTCCTAGGTTTTGAGACTGGAATCAAGCCTTTACTTTCTCTGTGACCTCGTCAAATTACTGCATCTTTAATATCATGAAGATAATAACTGACCCTATCTGATAGTAATGTTATGAAAATTAAATGAGATAGCCAGAGCAAAACTCCTTACACTGTGCCAGACACATAATGAATGTTAATAAATGATAGATATTAGTTATAAAAGTGAACTTATAGTGAAAATAATCCTGGCCAAGAAATGCTGAGCTCTAATGAAAAAAAAACCAATTACTTAATCACTCTATAACCTTGGGAAAAACACATAAACTCTTGGAATTCATTTTAATATTCACAAAATAAAGGCTTTTATAAATTTCTTGTACATCAAATAAAACTGAAATAAAGATAAAATATGATAATATATATGGTTCTTCCATACAGTCAGATGCTCTTTTATTTAAGGGTCTATTTATTTTATTATCTCTCTTCACACACAAATTCCTCTAAAATCATGAAAGTAGCTGATACTTTCTACATAAGTCCATATTTAAAATAAATGGACACTCAAATTCAAACTGCTCTCAACCATATGTAGAATTTGCATGTATATAAATATTTTTCATGGTTTCAGTTTTTTAGAAATGTGCTTTTCAATGCTATTTTACCTCATTCCTAATAGTTAACTATCAACCCTATATTCAGAATAGTTTACTTCTCCAACCATTCACTACAAGTGCCTATTTCTTTTATCCCTTTGGAATACTCTGGTTATAAAATTCAGCATAGAAAAAGAATGAAATTGGATGCACAGCTCAAGAAGCTATTTTGGTCACCATATCTCCCAGGAACAACTTGATATAGATTTATAATCCATCTTTAAAATGGATTAACTTTAGGGACTGGAAAGGAAATGAAATATTTAAGCACTCAAACTTTAATATGATTTAAATATCCAAGTATAATTTAGAGGGCTAGCTTGGAGGAAATAAAGGAAAAAGAAAAGAACTAGTTTTCTGTCTGATTATATTACCACAAAAAACATTAACTTTTGCATACTGGACCAAAATATATATCACTGGCATATGAATTTCTATTTCCACTCAGTATTGCTAGGAATCTACAAGTCAATTGAACTGAATGAATATTTTTGTATACTCCCAAGTGCTCCAATTTCTTCCACATAGTCCATTGTTGTTGTTTTTGTTTGTTTGTGGTGTGTGTGTGTGTGTGTGTGTGTGTGTGTGTGTGTGTGTGTGTTCCTGTAGAGAGAGAGAGAGAGAGAGAGAATTTAAGAGGTGACTGGCAGCCCAGCTATCTCCATGGAGATTAATATTATGAACTTGCAACATGCTTTTAAAGTAAGATAAATTGCCAGATTTAATGGTCCTTAATTATAAAATATGAGCCAATTTTGTGCCAAGCTGTAAATATTTGGGGATGAGATCTATAGAAAATAAAAACTGTATTACCTACATTTTCAATAGAAATACTATACAAAATTCTATTTCATGGAATTTAAGAAATAGTTACTATTTGATTGTATATGATTCTATTGGGGTTGGGGGCTGGGGTTGGTAATTCTCTATGGTGTTTCCACACATTTTATGACAGTTTTGTCTGGGGCTATCTTTCCAAGGACATTTGTAAAGTAAACCGCCTAAGAGGATAGAAAGAGAGTGTCTCCCTGTGAGTCAAGTACACACATCTGTTTCCTGGCCAGGATAACAGAGAGAATGTTTCCTTCTCTCCATAGTCGCTTGGGACAAGCCTAAACTCAGGTTTCCAAAACTGTGACTCAGCCCTGCAGGATTTGAGGGCAAAAGTAACTGATGCAAACATGAAACTCGTGTGCCGTGCTGTGTTGTAAGTCGCACAGTCCTTTGTCTCTGTCTCCAGGGTTTCTGGCCTTCTCCCAGCACCCAGGAAACTGGGGCAGGCAACTTGTTAGCTTAGAAGTAGGATAAAATCTCAGGCTTCATTTTTTACAGATTCACTGTGATGCAACAGTTATTTATTGAGAACTTAATGTATAAATGATTGTGTTTAATGTTGCAGAGAAATACAGAGAGACGATGTGGGCCATATCCTAAAGGTATTTATCATTAACGGTGGAGTGGGAAAGTAAGCTACACCCAGAATAGTGTAGCTCAGAGGAAGAAATTATTTATACTGACACAATACCAAAAAAACCACCACCATCACCAACAAGTTGTATTTTAATTGATAGGTGCCAAGTGGGTTATATGGGGTAAAGAAGTACCCAGACTAATGAAGTTACAGTAGTTCTTGACCTGTGCCTGTAATGACAGTCATGGCTTAATTTGATCGTATGTGGAGCACTGTGCCTGAGTGTGATACTTAAAAGGCAATTTAGGACAAATCAAGAAATAGACGATAGACCAGAAAAGAAGTTGGATCTTGTATCTGTCAATCACTAGGAAACACACACACATACACACACACACATACACACACACACACACACACACACAGAGTTATTGCAGGAAATTGGCCTACATGTTTGGCGGGGGAGAGACCTACTTCAAAAGTCCCTGCAAGGCTATCTACTCTTCTAATGGTGGAGCCTCAAGTCCAGGAGGCAGCAGGAAGAAAGGGACATTCATGCGCAGACTGGGATCTCATGAGAGTGAACATGAATTCTCAAAGGTTTGATTGAATCCTGTGTTCATTCCTTTTGTCTCTGACCTTGGGGATAAAGGTACCCTTCGTGCCAACGGTGAGTTAGCAGATGATCAGCAATGGTATAAAATGATGGCTACCTCCCTCCCACCTGCCAGAATTGTGTAAGAATCTCTCTTGTAGCACACCTTCACAGGAGGAACAGACGAAAGGAAAGCAGTTTAGTCTAGACCAGTTGACACATTACAAAGTAATCATACATCTTAGCATATAGATATTGAAAGGACTTTAAATATTTTTATTTTTAAAAATAAATACTACAGAAACTAGCAATTAATATGTTATATTAAAATACACAAACTCATTTGAAAAATAATGTTAAATTCTGAAGAGCAGCTAATTGTATTGAAAACATTTACTGTCATTGGCAGTTTACAAAGTATGTGGTGTATTACCCTCTAAAATTTATCTTGTTTTTCTATTTTGCCTACCAGAAAAATAGTATGTTTTTCTTCAATATATTAAACACATACTAAAATACCTAATTTACCAAACAATAAAAGAAATCACCTTTAAATATACATACTTAAAGTAGCAGGAAGAACCCAATAAAGGCTATCTTATTAGTTAATCTCATTCAGCTTGGTCATCTGGTTTGGATCATTCAGAACCAAAGTTGTGGGAGACCATTTCACTGTCCTAAACAAGTGCCTTGGCTTAGCACTTAATTATGTGGGCAATTCTCTAGTAGGTAAATAAGCACAAAATTGTCAAAAGTCTTCAGTTGCTGATTTTTATTTTAATCTATTTTAGATGATGCACACTTCTTTTTGTGCCTCAAAAAAATTGAATGTGAAGACAGTGCCACAAGTTTTACTGTATTTAATTCAGCTTGCCCTAAGCTTAAAATGGAGAAAGCATTAACAAATACTGACCTCCCTGTCTCAGATCTGCCTGCAACAAATTTTAATAAGTTACATTTTATGCTGCAATGCAAGCATTGAGCTGCCATAGCTATGATTAATAGAGCAGTATTGTTATAAAAGAACAACAGTTCTAAAAGAAAATAATTTTGTTACACAGTAGTATCACATCAATATTGAAAGAGGTACAATACTGTTGCAGTAAAAAAACCACCTAACATAAAAAATTTATTGTTAAATAATAAATTATTATGCTGTTAATTCAATTACTTCTCAGATTTTAAAGTATCATAGTAATAACTGTCATCAAAATTTGAAAAATAATTTCTAATAAAGTTATGTGAAATCACTATTATGTTGGTGTAAGACTTTAAGAGACAGATTACTCATAAAAATGTATTTGAATAGAAAGATTCTAAATTAAAATTAGACTCTTTATTTGAAGTCCTAAACAAATAGACATGAAAAACCATCAAAGCTGCCAGTAATTTTAATATTCTTAATAAATGTCTTTGTCAACATTGAAACACAGCATTTTAAAAATTTAATTTCTATGTTTTTAATAATTCAGTTAATACTGAAATTATTTTTAAATATATTCAAGTCAAAACTGACTTCTCCATTCAGTGGGGTTAAAACATATTTTTTCAATAGCTGTTCCAGAATTTTTCACTGAACAAGAACTATGTTTGTTTAGGAAATTTTACTGAAGAAAGAAAGATTAAGCTTTTAGGTATAGCTAATAGGTCATGTGAGTGAAGGAGAAGAGAAATTGTTACACATTACAGATGAGCAGAAACTGGAAGTAGGGAGAGCAGAAAAAAGAGAAGACTATAAGAGAGAGTACTCAAGTACTGTCATGGTTCACCAAAGCTTGAGTTGCAGAAATGGCTGAGGAACTTTTATCCAGGTAGCCAATACTGATCCTCAAGTCATTTAATTGCAAAGAGAAAATTTTCTCATCTTCTTTAATCTCCTAAAGTGAGGAAAACTCTCCTCTAAAAACAGCAACAAAAAACCTAGGGATTAGTCATCTTGATGCTTTTCTTTGGCTTATTTGCTATCCTCATGTCTTTCAATTCTTCTAAGCAGTGCTTTCAAAATTCTGCATTCATCAGAATTGCCTGGGCAACTTTTTAAAAAATCATAATCAGAGTTTTTTTATTTAATAAATTTATAGTGTGGCCCAACACTGTTGGTTAGGGGACCACATTGTGAGAATCCTATATAATAAAAGGCTAATATGCAAATAGAGCGAACAGAGGAATAACCGAACAAACAAACAACTGGTCACTATGATGTGTGCTGACAACCAGGGGGCACACGTGGAACATGGCGGGCATTGGTAGCAGGTGGCAGAGCAAGAAACAGGGCAGCCGTCAGCCACGGCGGGATGGTGAAGCAGGTGAGTGGGAACGCCAGACCAAGGCAGGGTGCCGGTCACTGTCATCTGGGCAAACTTCTGGTGGTTACTGAAACTTCTTTGCTCCCATGCACCTCAGTCCCACCTGACGTTCACATCTGTTCCTGGTGCTGGCCTCTCTCACACCTGCTGCTGGCACCAACCCTGGAGCCACCGCTCACACGCGCTGCTGGCACCCGGTTCCAATCCCAATCGCTTGGCGCCGTCAGTGGATGCTAGCAGTGGCTGCTGGCCCCTATCGCCCCTGAGGGTTTCTCCACCTCCCTCTGCTCCTGAGGGGCAATTGGGGCAGCAGCCGCCACTCACATCCACTAACAGCGCTGGCCCTGCTCACATCTGCTGTTGGCACCAGCCCCAATTGCTCTGCACCGTCAGTGGGTGTGAATGGGGCTGGCACTGTCAGTGTGTGGGAGTGGCGGTGGCGGGAGCAGAGCTGACAGCAGACAGGGGACCAGGAGTCACAGAGGGAGGGGCCAGATGGGGGTGCGGAGGATGGGACAAGACCCATCCTCGTGCCCACAGCAAACTCGCAACCCACAGTTCCTTTCAAGGTGCACGAATTTGTGCACTGGGCCCCTAGTCTATCTCTATATATGAAGAGCCAGGGTCCATAACGTCCAAAACAACTGAAGGGGTGACTGAACGCCAGGCTAAGCATACAGCAGGCTCAGGTGGGCGGGGACTGACAAGCAGGCTGAACTGCTGACCTCTTGGAGAGAGAAAGAGGCAGGGCTGATCAGCAGCCACCACAGGTTGCTGGCAAGGCCCGAAGAGAGCGAGGCTTGGAGAGAGAAGCAGGGTCTGATATGCAGCCTCCATGGCAGCTGCTGATTAGCCCTTGCCTCTCTCTCTCCAGGCCTCACCAGCAGCCTGGGGCAGCTGCTGATCAGCCCTGCCTCTCTGATCAGGCCTGGAGATAGGCCCGGAGACACTGACTGGCATAGAAACTGACCAATCAGAACCAAATCTGGGTGAACTGCGAGGAGCCAATGGTTGCCTAGGAGGTGGAGCTTTTGACACTGACTGGCACTAAGGTGGGGGGGGTTTTAAGGGCAACAGCTGTTTGGTGTAAGGTATAAGAAAGCGGTTCAATTTTTTAATGAACGGTTTAACGGTTTAGTGCATATGGCTGGCTATCAGTCCAGATATAGGGATTAGGTATTTTTGTATGCCAAGAGCATCTCCTCCTGCTGAAAAAGGCTTTTCCCTCCTATTTAAGCAACCCTATCCTATATAATCTATCTATACTAATAAAAGGGTAATATGCTAATTAGACCAGGTCGACCGGCCATCTTCCAGATATCCGATTTCCTTATTGGGCCTAAACAGGCAGTCGGTCATCCCCTGAGGTGTCCCAGATTGGAGAGGGTGCAGGCCAGGTTGAGAAACACCCGCCCCCCCCCCCCCCCACCCGG
>NW_005364265.1:354813-361442 GCF_000412655.1 Myotis brandtii
ACACTGACAACCAGGGGGCAGACGCTCAATGCAGGAGCTGCCCTCTGGTGGTCAGGGCGCTCTCACATGGGAGGAGCTCTGCTCAGCCCCAAGCCAGGCTGATGGCTGCCAGTACAGCGGTGGTGGTGGGAGCCTCTCCTGCCTCCTCAGCAGAGCTAAGGATGTCTGACTGCAGTTTAGGCCTGCTCCCCGCTGGCAAGTGGACATCCCCCGAGGGCTGCCGGGCTGCCAGAGGGATGTCTGATTGCCATCTTAGGCTCAATCCCCCGGGGAGCGGGCCTAAGCCAGCAGGTGGTCATCCCCTGAGGGGTCCCAGACTGTGAGAGGGCACAGGCCGGGCTGAGGGACACCCCCTCCCCCGCAAGTGCACCGGGCCTCTAATATATATATATAAAACGCTAATATGCTAATTGTCCGTCTGACCAGTAGCTATGATGCACACTGACCACCAGAGGCAGACACTCAACGCAGGGGCTGCCATGACGTGCACTGGCCTTTTACAGAGAAACAGCACTGCAGACTTGGCACCCACAAAGCAACACTCGGCTTCCCTTAAGTGGGACACAGTCTCTGCCACCACCCCCAAGTGACACCCCACCAAATCTCAGCTGATGCTGCTGAGTTCCCATGGCGCAAAATGCGACCCACAGCCCAGCCCAACCCGGAAACAGTCGCTGTGGGCACTGGGTAATGACATCACGTAGCAATGCCTGGGTTTCTCTCCCTAGCACCAAGTAGCCTCCTTGGAGTTTCTTCAACCCAGGAACACAATTTGCTTTATAGCCAAGGGAAACATTTTACACTTTAACCAAATGTCTGTGAAGTGTTTTCTAGTGCCTCATCTCATTTGATCCTCACAGAAGTCCTGGAGTAGGTAGACAGGAGACTTGGTGGAATCCTATTTTCTTTTCATTAGCCGGAAAATGGAGATTTAGAAAGCTTAAAAACTTGACCCGACTGAAAAGAAGTGAGAAATGGTGGACCTTGAAAATGACTTCAGGTTTTCTCACTGTGCAGAATATAGTCAAACACTCCTGCAGTTAAATATTTTACCCTTTGTTTTCCCTATGTGATCTACAATAATAATCTGCTTTGTGTTGATATTTACTTCTGTGTTGCGAACAATTACCTGAAAGAGAAGTTGGGGTGCTTCACTGGGCTGGAAAAAGTTTAGCTAAATCAGAAAGCAGGCCTAACTAAGCAAGTTTATTCTCTATATATAAAAGACTAAGTTGACTCACACATACACCATACATATAAAGTTCTTGTTGGTGCCAATTGCATGCGTGTGTTTCAATCTGTCATTGTCAATCGTGAACTTGGTTGACACTTCTATTATAGAAAAAGGGAAAATAGTGATATTAAAATATTTCTTCTAATTAATTTCCTTTCAATGTGCACAAATTTGTTCACCAGGCCACTAGTAATAGTATAATTAGGTAGGTCTCATTTTCCTGCTACCACCTTCACTCAGGCCACCATCACTCAGCTGAAAAATAGCTTCCTAACTTACCTGCCTACTACTCCTCTTCTTAGTAGCTGAAATGATCTTTCAAAAAAATATAAATCTGATTGGATAAATAAAATTTCCACAAGAGGCCTCCTCTGCCTATGTTATGTAAAGTGAAATGAACTCCTTTTCTTCTATATCCTATTCTCCAAATATACATTGCTTTATATTTTAAAGTTATATAGCATTATCTTATTTTATATGTGTTATTTGTAAATCATTGGATTTGTGACAATCTTATCTGTCCTGCTTATATCCCTGCTCCTAAATAGTGCATGGCCCATATTATAGACTTCATTAATATTTGTTGTAAGAATAAATAAAATTGCATATGTGTGTTGGATTGGGGGGATATTGCTGTTTTGTAGAAAATAAAGAACAGAATTCTATATCTAAGTAAACATACTAAGAGATAAATTATGTAGTTGAGATGAGAAAACAATCTCTAAAATATTTAATTCCTTGGAATAGAAACTCAGACCTGACACCATTATCAAAATATGGCTCCTCTTTACACTAAAATTCTTTATGTTCAGCCAAGACAAGTCCACAGTGGAATTCTGAAAAACTAGAGAGGTTAAAAGTGTGTCTGCAACACACTGAAGCTACTTAGAAAGAATAAATATCAGATCCAAAATGTCTCTCAGAGATAATCTAGTTCACTTGGCAGACTTGTTAATTAAAATACACATTGCTTCCCAACAGTAAACCCAAGTTTCTGATTCATTAAGTCTCAGGTTAATGAGAAAATTTGCATCTCTAACAACTTCTGAGGTAATGCTGATGCTGCTGATTTCAAGCCATACTTTGAGAATCACTGCTATAGTCCAAAGCACACATTTTATATGGGAATAAATGAGGGCCCAGATGAGAGTGTGTCCAAAGTTGCACAGTAAAGGATCTTGGAAGTATAAGAAGAAGGAGGGACCACTGAGATTTGTCCAAAGAAATTATACAAAATCAATCTTGTAATAGCATGGTTGTGGCCTTGCCCAAGTTCAGTGTATTTTGGTATCCAGACACTTTTGGACTAAGTTAACTGTCAGGAAAAGGAATCAACATAATATGTTTGATGCCATCTTCTTGTAAATACTAACAATTTTTCTGAACTTTATTAGATAGAACAAATGCTATTAGTCCAATTTAAAGTTGTAATAAAAATAGATGAAACATATTTTTGTCTGAAATGCATTAGAAAAAGTTGGGCTATTTAAATCATGTAGTAAGTGCTACGCTCTCAAGGGAAAATTGATTTTATTTCCCAGGCTAAATCTGATGGACTGGATTTGATTGGCAAGAATGCTATTTTGAAAATTATTTGGATGCTAACATGGGACTTAGAGAAAAAGATAACTATCTGCCAAGGATAATAAAGAGAGAAGGAACACCAAGTATTATACATTATCGAACTTTGTGATGTTATTGTCATTTGTGATGGTTTTTCACATTCTTATATGAAAAATTTTTGCATTGTTCTAAATTTGCTTAAAGTTTATGCTAATAATTATGATCATGGTAACATTCTTCACCACATATTATTCAAATATTGTTTGATCCACCAAATTAAATTCTACATCTGGGATAGATGGACAACCTGTGAATTCCAAGATTCTACGGTACTACTTAATTTTCTGTGTGACTGTTCATATAACACAACTTAAGTCTCATGATTCTCATTTGACAAATAATGGCTGTTAAATCATCATTTTGAAAGGTTGTAAGAATGAAAGTGCACAATAATTCTAATCAACTGTGTCTATGATGGTAGCATAATTTTGAGTAATATACTATTATTTTCAAGAACTATCTAGAAAACTTATGAATTAAAAATGTAAAAAGATATTAGCTCTAAAGGGCTATGTTTTAGTTATCTACTGCTACATTAATTGCCAAAAATTTATTTAGCATCTTAAACAAAACAAATTTATTGTTGCATAGTTTCTATAGGTCAGGAGTCTGGGTAGAGATTAGTAGACTCAAAGCCAAGCATTATCCAGGCCAGCAAGCTCCTCTAGGCTTCTGGTCATTTTAAGCTCATTAGTTGTTAGTAGAATTCAGTTCCTTATTTTCATTTGAGAGTAACAGGATCTTTATCAGCTTCTGAAGGCACCCTCAGTGATTAGTGAAATGAACCTCTCACAATATGGCATCTTACTTTTATGAAACCAGCAAGAGAATCTATGTCATGCTTTAAATCTCTGCCTTCATTAAAAACAAAAAAGAAAAAACAAGGCCAAGTGCCTTTTAAGACTTATCTGAATTAGTCAGACCCACCCAGAATAATCTCACTTTGATGAACTCAAACATAAAGTATTTGGGACATTAATTACATCTTCAAAATCCTTCAGTATTGTCATGTAAAATAATTTAATCATGGCAGTGACATTTTTAATGCTCACAGACCTTCTTAACATTGAAGGAAAATAGAATATATATATATAATCAGAGGGAAGGAATTGATCCTTGCCATCTTAAAATTTGGATGCCTACCACAAGCTACTGTTTATATAAAGTTTATTTTATATTATTTTCTGATTATAAAATATTTAGGATACAGATTATGTGTCATGGAAATGTAGACTTGAAAACTATGTGATCTTATTAACCTATGTTACCCCAACAAATTTGATACAAAAAGAAACCATTGCTAAGCCATGACTTTTCTCTATTTTTTCTATTTGTATACATATGTGTAAATTATTTTAACTATTAGACCTTACTGCATATACAATTTGGCATCTTACTTTTTCACTTAAAATATTAGAAATATTTTCCATGTCATTTATATTATTCTAAAACACTCTTTCCAGTGACTATATAGTATTGATCATATGAATGCATCATCATTTATTTTAATAACTAGAGGCCTGGTGCACAAAAATTTGTGCACGGGCGGGGGAGGGGGGTGGGCAGTGTCCCTCAGCCCCCGATCGCTGCTGCCCTGCCCGACTGCCCCAGGTCACAGATAGCAGGCCTGGATGGTGGCTGGGCAGGCGGGGTGGCGCTGTCCCTCCCTGCCTGCAGTATGCAAATTAGCCACCATCTTTGTTGGCGGTTAATTTGCATATCATGCTGATTAGCCCATGGGAAGTGTAGCAAAGGTACAGTCAGTTACCATGTTTGTCTATTATTAGATAGGATTCCTTAGGTTTATTTCCATTATTTTTATATTTTAACTAGAGGCCCAGTGCACAGAATTCGTGGGAGGGTGTCCCTCAGCCCAGCCTGTACCCTCTCCAATCTGGGACCCCTTGGGGGATGTCCTACTGCTGGTTTAGGCCCGATCCCAGTCAGACATCCCTCTCACAATCTGGGACCTCTCGCCTGTCTGCCTGCCTGATTTCCCCCTAACTGCTCCCTTGCAGGCCTGATCACCCCTGACTGCCCTCCTCTGCTGACCCAATTGCCCCAACTGCCCTCCCCTGATGGCCTGGTCACCCCCAACTACCCTCCTCTGAAGGCCTGCTTGCCCCCAACTGCCCTCCCCTGCTGGCTATCTTGTGGCAGGTATATTGTGGTGGCCATATTGTGATGACATGGGGCAGCCATCTTTTGGTGGCCATCTTGTGATGATGTGGGGGCAGCCATGTTGTGACGACATGGGGCAGCCATCTTGTGACGACATAGGGTTGGCCATCTTTTGATGATGAGAGGGCAAGATGCCACCTAGGCTTCTATTAGTATTGATGATCCTTGACATAGGTACTCCTATATATTAGTTTTTGTTAGCATCTCTATTTAAAGTGTGTGTAGAAGGTATTGATGGATATAATGCTTCATGCCTACCTACATCTCTGCCCTTTGGTAGTAACCCCCATTCTCCATGATTTTTGGGCCTGGCTATTTGATTACTTTAGTCAATTGCACAGTAGCAACCTGATTCAATCAGTGTTGAATTACACCTTGAGTAATCTGTTTTATGAACTCTTGCCACTTCCATGAAATTGTCCCAGGCTAGGCTGTGGAGTTATGTGATTATCACTGAAAGAAACCTGACTGTACATAGCAAAGGTCATCCAAGGCCAGGTAGCCCCAGCCTAAAACCAGGTAACTGCACACACATAAGTGAGCCCATTAAAGATCATCTGATCCAAATCAGGAAAACCATAGACTCATGAAAAATGATAATTGGTTATTGTTTTAAAGAACTAAATATTTTGAGTAGTTTGTTAACTTACACAAATTTCTCAAAATGAACTAAAGGGGATACATCTAGAGGTATTAAAAAGTTACCATAAAGTAATTATTTAGCAAAGTAACATTTAAAGTCCCACTGAAAAAAGAAGTGAGATGAAAACTGCTTTCTTAAAAGAAAAGGAGTAGGCTTTTTTGTAAAGATACAAAGAGTGTCATTAAGAAGAAAGACAATCCAGAACATTGGCTTGAGACATTCAAACGATGCAAAGATATGAAAAACTAGTTTCATTGTGAGTTTCAGAACTTTTCTCTTTGACATAATAAGGCCACGACCATATTTCTACAAGATACAACTGGACCAACCTCCAAAGAACACAACATTTTGTTTAAAACTTCTGAATATAGTCTGGCCGGTGTGGTTCAGTGGTTGAGCTTTGCCCTATGACCCAGAAGGTCATGTTTCGATTCCTGGTCAGGGTACATGCCCAGGTTGGGGGCTCAATTCCCAATAGGGGACATGAAGGAGGCATTGGATCAATGATTCTCTCTCATCACTGATGTTTCTATATCTCTCTCCCTCTCCCTTCCTCTCTTTCTAAAACTTAATAAAAACATATTAATAAAAAGAGCTTTTGACTATATATAGCTTACACTGCTCTGTGGCATGAGTAACACCCCAGACAAACTGAAACCACTCGCCTATATGAGCATTCCCCCTTTTCCTTCAATCCATTTAAATTAGTGAAGCAAGAACTTGGCTGCATTTAGAAGTAGTTAGCAGAGATCATTAACCACAAACTCTTTCTTTTACCTTCTTTTACATTTTTTACATTCTTCAGAAACAGCAGCCTACAGAGTCTCTCAAAGGAACAAAGCCAATGGAATTGAAATATGCACAAATTTTCGGTCTAGTGATGGATGGAGTCTCATTCTTTATTTTTTTTTTAAATATATTTTATTGCTTTTTTACAGAGAGGAAGGA
>NW_005364265.1:361707-370182 GCF_000412655.1 Myotis brandtii
CCTTCAGTCCGCAGGCCGACGCTCTATCCACTGAGCCAAACCGGTTAGGGCTGGAGTCTCATTCTTGGCAGAGCTGTGTATTCTTCTCATGATGCTGCCCAACCAATGACACATACCTATTTCAGGGATAATAGCATGTGGATCCAATCAACCAGGTATATAGACTCACTCCCTAAAGCAAAATTTGTATCAATATCTATTTGAGTCTGTATATTAAAAATCCACGGAAATTTAAGACTGATTTGAAATGAAGTAATCCTATCTTCATACCACCTTAAGTTTTACTATTAGAAATATTTGACAGGAATGGAAATAAGAACAAACTAGGTAAGGAAAGTACATATTTCATCATCATTAACATATTTCATTCAGTTAAAAGAACACCATAATTTTTCCTTCAAGGATAGTTTTTGTTGTTGCTGTTTCATATTTTTTTTTGAAGCAGAGGCAATATCAAGCTTGACCATGAAAGGCAAACCAGAAACAGACTACTCATCATCTTTTCTTTCCCATGCATTGTGCCAAGAAAAAAAAAGCATTTGACTTAAACATATTGCAATTGACAACAATCATCATTAGTTTATAATGAGTACTAATTAAAATCATCTAAATGACTTCCTAGATGTTTTATTTTATGTCATTTTATTTGCATTTTCCAACTCATCCTCACATGCTTTATTATTCCTTCAGAAGTAGATAATGAATGTAAAATAATGATTCAATATACATTAAATTATCAAAAAGGTTGAGGCATTTTGTCAACATAGTATATTATACAAAAGTTTACACATTATAATTACAGTTGAAAAGAATGTAAAATATACAAGAAAAATTACTTTGATAGATTAAAAATGGCCACAAGTTCTTTGCCACTCATCCCATTGAAAAGCAACAGAGTATTGAAACAAAGACCTTCACAATGCTTGGATATGATTTTGGTTTAAGGCAATTGGTCCTCTAAACTTTAATTCATATTTTCAAATTATGGTTATTTGAAAAGAACGTTAGTAGGGGAAAGTAAATGAAGATAAAATTACAGAAATGGAGATTCACTCCTGGTTTGCTAATGCTTTTTTCACATGTCAGCAGAAGGGGAGCAGCAGTGGAGTCAGGAAAATAATTTTACCAGGATCATCCCAGAAAGAAACATAGATTCTCAGAAGATTTTGCAATTTTTTTCTTATATCCTTCTGTATATTTAGAAGGTTGGTTCATCTCCCATTTGATAAATTACTAAAGCTAGATGTGTTAATACTTATATAATCAACATATGTTATATCAGGTCATCACATTTGATTACAATCCTTTAGTCTATTTTTTCTCAGAGTGACTTTTAGAGAACACCAGTCCTTTAGAATACGCACACATGTAAACACAAAGAATTGGGGGCAAGTAAATATAAGAAACTCTTTAAAGTGCAATCTCCCTCTTGGGAAATTACAATGCCTGTTAATATATTGGAGAATCCTAGAATTCCATTATTAAGAAGAACAAACTTAAATGACAATGGGAACTATTATCACTCTACAGAACTAGTGATCTGTGGGCACACTAAAATAAAGGCTACCTGTAAGCATAGCTTAGAAACTGCAAATGAAATCAAAATAGAGAAAATAATAGAAATGTGGGTATCCAATTGGATAGAAAACATGTGCATACAAAGTGGCTCTTTCTAATCATTCCATGTCTTTAAAATGTAAAAAACAAGAATGAGATACCTCTTTCTTCCCAGTAAAATAAGCTTGCTGACTATTTTTCTAGAATTCCTGGTGGCTTGAAACATTGATTTAGGAGGTCATAGTTTTAAGAAAGCCACATTTTATAATTTTACTATTTGTTCTTTCTGTATGACTTTGCACAAATTAATTAATCCCTTTGCTTCAGTTTCCACCTCCGCAAAATGGAAACAGTACCAAATCTATAGGATTTTTTGAAGATTAAATGAGTTAATATATCTAATGGGTTAGAGTAAATTTTTAGATTAGTAATCCCTTGTTACATTTGCTACTATATTTCATTATTTATTATTTATTTGACAATTCATTGGCATATTTTGGGAACTTGTTGACTTTGAAGTTTCACTCTCATATGAATGTCATAAATGAGGAATTTTAAAATTTGTATTGGGATAGCAAAAACAAACAAATACTAAATTTACACTTTGTGCATAAGTTAAAGACCTCTTTAAATGTAGCACCAATGTTTTCACCATCAACTAAACCTTCCAAATTAGCAAAATTACATAAATAAGAACAGAAAATTTGTTGAACAAGTTGATTAATAGAGATAGAAAAATAATAGATATATAGAGCAATCCATATGCAGACTAATCAATAACTATGTTATACTGGGATATTTCTGAACAATTTCCATATAACAAGAACATGTATTTATTTACAACCATTGAATGTATGCAAAGTGCTCAGATCACTGAGTAGTCTGTGATCCTACATTTTACCAGCCTCCAAATTGCTTTTCTCACTTGCAGTCAAAAGGTGCTGCATCCAACTAAACCCCAACTAACCCAAGTAAATGGAACATTTCACATCTCTTAAAGCAGCCTGCCTATGTGTCATGATCTCATAAGTTAGAAGTTTGATTAAAAGGTTTCCCACAAAATGCCTAAAGTTTTTAGTTAAGACCTAACAATTCCAAAATACCCAATGAAATGTAAATGAATTTACTTAATAGGAGGAATTAAACAACTATTTTATCAGCATTATAAACATATTTATAGTGAACATAAAGCTACTAGCTACTATTTCAAAAAAGTAAACAAGGCCGAAGAACTACTAAGCAGATAAATGTTGGAGATGGTGTTTACTAGGCAACTGAATGCTCGAGGTGGTATGATGTCAAGCCTAGAAGTGTTCCACCTTTTAATCCTTGTAATTTGATGCCAGGAATGGATAGGTTGGAGTAAGCAATGAAAATAGATATAAGGAGAAATAAAAATGTCAAAAATATGTATCTTTTTTCCAGTAGGATGGTTTTGTCATTGTGCATGAATGTGGGTTAATGTGGATGTACAAGGATATTTTTAAACACAATTATATTTTGAAAAAAAATGTATAAATTATTCATAATTAATAAAGTTTAAATTTGTCAAGTTGGAATTTATGGAATGAATGTGTAATATCCAAATCGATGCCAAGTCAAGACCTGGCATAGGTGCAATAAAAAAGTGCAATAAAATACACTGAGATGTTACGCTCAATTTTCTCCTAAAAGATTTTGTCAATTTATAGCTCACATCCTTTCCACCATGTGATTGATTATCAAAGCAACTGATTTGCTTGTAAAAGAGATAAGTTTTCTTACACTGAAGGTTTTGATAACCCTCTTGGGTGTTGGGGAAGTGGGCAAAGAGCAAGCAGCTGAGTGAGACCACTAGGCGGGTGTTTGAAAGTATAGATGTCTGCTGAAAACTGTTCCTATGGAGGTAGAGCCAACTCACTGCTGAACTTTCAGTGGCCTAAGTAGAAAGAAAAACTAAGCACTGCGACTGAAATCAGAGGAACAATGAAGGGGACCTAAGAGGCTGTGCAAGAAAAGAGATATGTGTTACAGTTATCAAGAGAAGTGCCTTTTGGAAAAAACACCAGACATATAAAGAAGACTGGTCTAGTTTGGTATGTGATATGTGATGCAAATCCTTTTCCTCTTCACCCCACTAAATCTTTAAACATCCATTGCTTGCAAATGCATTGCAGGTAAAATTAAGTTGGGAGAGAAAAACCCTGTAATTCTATGAGAAGGAGCAATCTTTCAAGATTATTTGTTATTTTAGTAAGTGACATTTTATAAAACATTTAAAACAACAACCCTAGATGTAGGTATTATTGCTCTTGTGATTCCCAAATTTACAGATAAGAAAATAGAAACTCAGCAAAATGAAATGACTTGGTTGACTAAATAAAAGCAAAAATTAAAATTTTAAATTCAGGTTTAATTTCACATCTGATGTTCCACATTTGATGGTTTTGTGGTTTTTTGTTTGTTTGTTTTTTTCCTGACCAACAAGCCAAGATGTATTATTGCTTTTCACGTAGAAAGAAGTATTTGGATATATATATATTTGAACATTCTCCTTATTTGGGGTGACAAGAAGGCATAGCTGATAAATTTGAAATTTGTCTAGCATAAATATTCTAGTTGGAGAGAAAAAAGCAAATAATTTTGAGAAGAAATCATGTTTTGATTCTATACAGGGATGAATCATTTGAAAAGCATGAAGTATTTTAGAAAATTATCATGCTGGCTGTTTGACATTTGAAAGAGACAAGGGATTCAGCCAGAGATAATACCTATACAGTGCATGACCTATATAAAATATCCATGGCACCAAGAGACAAGTTCAAAGAGACAGCAAAAGAATGGAGAAGTCAGGGGAGCCAGACTAACAGTGGGAGTGAAAATAAATCTTTCTATAAACCCCGTGAGAGAGCACAATCTTAATGGAAAACCAATATTGCTTATGAAATGAACGTGGCCATAGCCACAGAGCCCTCGAGAGAATAAGATCACAGGTTAACAACTAAGAGTCACACATTTCAAAATTTTAGCTATTAACTATGACTATAGGCTTATTCCAATTACTGAACAAAAGTAATACATCTCACAGAGTTTTGTATAAACACTCCTCAGGAAATATCTTCCAAAGCACTGCCAGGACATTTGTTGAAAGGAAGCTATAGCCTAGGTGTGGTAAAATGGTCCTATCAGCTTTTGTGTGTGGCCAAGGCTTGAGGGCAAGGCAGAAGGGGTCAGATTTAAGCACAGAAGCATTTTCAAATTGAAGTCACAGTGACTAAAAGCCAGTGACATGCCTGGAGCAACAAAGAAGTGTAAACTAGATCCATTGAAAAGCTTAGTAATTTCCAAGATGAACATAGTGGGAGGCGGATCACTTGACTTGTGAAGTTCAGTCAAATACTCTAAGAAATTCAGCATTTATTATCAAGACTGACTAGAAAAAAATCCTTTGGAAATATGATAATGATGTTGGCTGAGCAAAATCAGTGAATGCATGCATAACAGTTTGGACATTTGCATTTATTTTTTGGTATACCAATTAGCATGTAAAGTTGGCTGGCCTGATTTATGGCTGCAACCTCCAGTCAGGGAAGAGGATAAAGCTCATTTCTCCTCAGTGGTAGTAAACTTGGAGCCAGGTCAAAATCTTCATAAGGCCTTGCTTGAATTTCCTGAACACCTATTGAAAGGAGTTTGAGGGATAAAATAGGCCGGTTTAGGGAGTTTTAGGAATAAAGAAGATCCATCGGAGAAAAAGGCATAGGTAAGGGTTTGGAGCTGCCAAACGGCATACATTCACAGAAAAAAAAAAAGTGCCACAGGATAAGGGGAGAGGACATCCATTCACAGAAGGTAGGGTAAAGCCACAGGGTATGGGGAGAAAAGGAAACAAACTTTCACAGAGGATAGAGAAATGCTTAGGGAAAAGCCACAGGGTATGGGGAGAAAAGGAAACTTTCACAGAGGATAGAGAAATGCCAACAAATGGGAGAAAAAGAGAACCATATTTCCACAAGAGAGAGAATTCTACTACTGAAGGGGGAGAACAAAGAGGGGGTGCCGCGTGAGTTTTGAGCTTTGAAGCTGATATTCTACGAATTGGTAGGCAGTATGAAGAAACAAAGAACTACAGCCTTTAGAAACCTTAGAAAAAAAGAGCTTAGTGGGTTACCCCCTTGGGACCCCCTCCCTACGTGGGAGTCTGAACTTGCTTCCAATAAATTCCCACCCTTTTCATCTACCACCTTTTGTCCATGAGTTCATTCTTCGAATCCAGCTGGACGAGAAACTACCCTGCATCCTGCTCAGGAAAACAGCCCAACTCACTATCTCAGTCTTTTTTTGGCAAACACTCTAGCATGGTATAAAAACAGACAAAGGCAGTTTCCATCTAATAAGAGGCAGTTACATATACCAGAGATCAGCAGCCTGGCTTTTGGGTTTTATCTGGCCCACTATCTGTTTTTATACAGCCTGCAAGCTAAAAAGACTTTTTACATTGTTAAATGGTTGTGAGGAAGATATCAAAGGAAGAGTCATATTTTTTCATGTGAAAAATATATAAAATTGAAACTTCATAACCATAAATGAAGTTTTATTAGAACATATCCACACATACTTATTTAGGTATTACCTATGGCTGCTTTTATGCTAGAGTGATAGTTGTGTGGCTGTGTGGTAGGCAGTTAGACAGGCATGAGCAGAGAAGGATGATGGGCCAGATACAGTAGGTCACCAGGGGGGAAAGCCCCGGATGCCTAGTAAGGGGAAAAACTGGAAAAACAATTACCTCACCCCCAGGGCAAATCTCTGTTCATGTGGTTCAGACCCTCCCCTGACCTTTCCTCCCCTGGCATGTTGTTTGTACTGTGGATTAGCTTGGGGGAGGGGGGAGAATGAACGAGGGACCTTTGAATAGCTCTTAACATTAAGCCCCCAGGACAATGTGGTTCTAATCCACATCAAATGCATCTAGGCCTCTGTTGTGTTTTAGCTCCTGGCCCAGAAAAGCAGAAAAATCAGGCAAGCAACACCACAGCTGACCTCATGATCAGCTGCATTGACTAATGACCCCTGACCTGGCACCGAGCAATCAATGGAGACCATAACCCTGAAAAGACACACCTGGAAAGCTGATGAATATTTTATTGAGATCCTCCCTTAATACTGCCCCTAAAACCCCCGCCCTGAAAAGCCCTTTTTAACAGCTACATAGTATTCCACAGTGTAAATGCCCACAGCTTTTTATCCATCCATCTACTGATGAGCACTTAGGCTGTTTCCAAATCTTAGCTATTGTAAATAACACTGCTATGAACATAGGGGTGCACATATTCTTTCTTATTGGTGTTTTGGGGTTTTTAGGATATATTCCCAGAAGTGGGATTGATCGCTGGGTCAAACGGAAGTTCCATTTTTAATTTTTTGAGGAAATTCCATACTGTTTTCCATAGTGGCTACACCAATCTGCATTCCCACCAGCAGTGCACTGGGGTTCCCTTTTCTCCACATCCTCACCAGCACTTGTTGTTTGTTCATTTATTGATGGTAGCTATTCTGACAGGTGTGAGGTGATATCTCATGGTTTTAATTTGCATTTCTCTGGTGATTAGTGACTTTGAGCATTTTTTCGTATCTCTCTTGGCCATTTGTATGTCCACTTTGGAGAAATGTCTATTCAGGTCTTCTGCCCATTTTTTTAATTGGATTGTTTGTCTTCCTTTTGTTGAGTTGTATGAATACTTTATATATTTTTGGATATTAACCCCTTATTAGATGTATCATTGGCAAATATGTTCTCCCATTCAGTGAGTTGCATTTTCAATTTGATGGTGGTTTCTTTCACTGTGCAGAAGCTTTTTATTTTGATGTAGTCCCATTTGTTTATTTTCTCCTCAGTTTCCTTTGCCTTAGGAGATATATCCATCAATATATTGCTACATGAGATTTCTGAGATTTTACTACCTATGTTCTCCTCTAAGATTTTTATAGTTTCATGCCTTATATTTAAGTCTTTTACCCATATTGAGTTTATTCTTGTGTATGGTGTAAGTTGGTGGTCTAGTTTCATCTTTTTGCATGTGTCTGTCCAGTTTTCTCAGCACTGTTTTTTGAAGAGACGACCTTTATTCCATTGTATGTTCTTGACTCCTTTGTCAAATATTAATTGACCATAATGGTGTGGGGTCTCTGTTCTAGTCCTGGTCTATATGCCTGTTCTTGTGACTGTACTAGGCTGTTTGGGTTATATTGGCTTTATAGTATAGTTTGATATCCAGTATTGTGATCCCTCCTCCTTCATTCTTCTTAAGATTGCTGTAGCTACTATGGGTCTTTTATGGTTCCAAAAATTTTTTTGGAGTATTTGTTCTAGCTCTGTGAAGTATGCCATTGGTATTTTAATAGGGATAGTGTTGAATCTGTAGATTGCTTTGTGTAGTATAGAAATTTTAATGATGTTAATGAATGGACCTGGAAATATTATGGTAAGTGAATTAAGCCAAACTGAGAAAGCAAATATCACATGATTTCACTTATTTGTGATATCTAATGAACAAAATGAATTGACCAACAAAATAAGACCCGAAGCAGGGAGGCATGGAACAGACTGACATACCTTAATGTGGGGTTGGGGGCGGGGGGGTGAAAAGAGATAAACCAAAGAACTTATATATCTACTAGAGGCCTGGTGCACGAATTCATGCATGGGTGGGGTCTGACCAGTTCACCCCGATCGGGGCCAATTAAGCCAGGCCGGTTGGGGGGAGGGACCATGGTAGTTGGCCAGCCGACTCCGCCCTCTGGTCGAACTCCTGGCCAAACTCCCGGTCGAGGGGACAACTTGAATATTAGGCTTTTATTATATAGGATATACATAGCCTATAGACACAAGCAACAGGGTAGTGAAGTCCTGGGGGGTGGGTAGGGGCTGGAAGGAAA
>NW_005364265.1:370269-389502 GCF_000412655.1 Myotis brandtii
GGGGGATGGGAGATATCTGTAATAATATCAACAATAAAAATATATTTTAAAAAAAGAATGGACAACCTGGTGTGTTTCTCACTCCCTCCTGGAAGTATGTGCCTTTTCCCTCCCCCTTTTCTTCCCTCCAGGCAGGTTACCTTTACCTTTCTCTCTTTCTCCTAAGTTCTAAGGGCCTCTTCTTTTGCTTCTGTAACTTGTTTCTTCTATTGTTCACGTCTTCTACTTCTGTGTCTATCTAAATAAAATTTCTCTTATAGTTTAAGTCTTGGTTCTGAATTTTTTTTCTTAGCCAAAACTCAAGTACCAAGTTTGCTAAACCAAGGTCCAGTCTGACCCCACCCCACTGGTCTAACACCTGGTGCTGTTTGTGCAGATGCCAACAGTTCCATCAGAAACTGTATGACCTAAAAATCTTAAAATGTATACTACATAACGTGTATATTTTAAATGTCATAAATTATTGGGCTCTATTCATTTCATAAGCAATGACCTTTTCTATCCCGGTCCCTTTTTGCCATTGATTTACATTCTCCATTAAACTGTAAATGTCCTGGAAAGAAGGCTCGTGTCTACCACAGTTCTTTGCACACAGGAGGACTTGAATAAATGTTTGTTAAATTAATAACTATCCCAAATAATTTGATGCAATTATTTAGTGAGTTCTTATTATATTCCTGATTCTGAATAAAGTACATCATTGGATAGAGTTAACTGACTTGAAAGAAATTTATATATTATCATAATTTTAAGGGGTTCATAATTTTATTACAGAAATAATATAAATTCAAGAGTGTCATTACATAACAATACAAAGCAGTATATTATTTATCAAATACTTGGTAGGGGCATAGACTCCATTATAATAATACTAGATATTAATCATCTTCATAAAAGCTAAAAATTCTTAAATGTTCACTATGTGCTTGGTTAAATCCTAATGTGTTACCTTAATTAAGCTTCACAAAAAACCCACATGTGAATACAATTACCATTTTTTATTTTAAAAATGACAAAGCAGTAACAATTTGGGGTCACATGGGCTGAGCTAGAAATTAAATCCAAATAACATACTCTTATTTTTTAAATATTTTCAGGAAAATAACTTTGAACTTGGCCCACAATAGGTATTTAATACATCTCAGGCAATTCAGAATCTGAAAATATGCTAAGGGAATTAAAGAGGAGAGATAGGTATTGAATGTGTAGCTGAGAGATCAGAGTTTTCTGAAAAAGAACAGGAATTATTTCTATGGGTGAGAAGAAGAGAGAAAGTCATTTGGGTAGGGGAAGGTAATCCAAAGACCTAAGGCTTATTGTAAGGGGTGTAATTTGCCTCTATATTGACTAATATCATAACTGACTTCTACTTTAACTTAAAAATTAAAGAAGTTAATTAGTATATAAAATTTAAGCACAAAATATTGTTTTCTTGAGTTAACAAAGTTTCATTTGCTAAATTTTGGTTTCAAATGGTTTTTCAGAACAAGAAGTATCCTATATTTTTTTTCTCCAGAAATTATATAGACCACAAAACAAAACAAAACAAAAATAGTACTTTCCCTTTTCCTCTATTATATTTAAAATAAAGGGTATGAAGTAGCTAATACAGTAGCAGCAGCTGCAAAATGAATTTTTGCAATTATGGGGATGCTTTAAAGCCAGAGCATCTTTAAAACAAAACATTCACTCCTCAACTGAAATGAAGCTAATCTGTTCAACCTAGCTCAGCCTTCTGTCATGTAAGAAAAAAAAATTAAAACAAACAAACAAAAAAAACCATAGAGCTTCTTTCTCATTAAAATTTACACTTCAAGGGACAAGGTGAATAGAAAAGCAGTTATGATAATTACATCTTCTCACCCATGGTATATTACCTTCTTTATATTTCAATGGGCAATCTAATTCTACTATCTAAAAAAATTTACTACCAACTGAGATACAAGATGATATTTATAAGTATAAGGTGTGCAAAATTGTGTGATACAGAGCCCTGCTGAAAGCAGGAGCATTGCAAGTACCTACCTGCTGGTGTGATTTTAAGTTTCCAGAAGCACTGAAATCATTATGTGTCAATAAGACATGTACCTATAAAGTACCAGAAGAGTCATTTTCACACATTATATTCCATAATAATGTGTTATATCTCTACATAAACTCTGGTTGCTCCATAGCTATCAATTTCCCTCTCTCTCCAGCTATTCTATTCCCTACTCTTCTGAGAGTCGGGAATATAATACAAGGTGCTTCCTATACATTATTTTATTTAATCCTCACACAATCATAGGAGCTACGCATCAGTAACTCAGTTTTTTAAGACATAAGAAAACTAAGGCTTAGAGTGTTTAAGATATTTTCTCATGATTGACTCAGATAATAAAAGGCTGAGCCAGAATTGATACCCAGATCTGGCTTCAAAGGCCTCAAGTGCTTTATTTTTGTTCATTTTATATATACCTCACCCACACAAATTCACTCATGCCCATCATAGTGCCTTGCACATAGTGTTTATATATGTTTTATTATTATTATTTTTTAATCCTCACCAAAGGACATGCTTAGAGAGAGGGAGAGAGAGACAGACATCAAAGTGAGAGAAAAACATCAATTGGTTTCCTTCCATACATGCCCTGACTGGAGATTGAACCTGCAATCCAGATGTTGCCCTGACCAGGAATCAAACCAGCAACCTTACTTGCACAGGACAATGCTCAACCAATTAAGCCACTCCAGCTTGGCCATCGTGCTTTTTTCAGTTGAATAGTTTAAATAAACCATCCAGTAGTAATTGATTTTCAACACTCATACCTTATCTTTTTTATCACCTTGGTGTAACTGAAACCAAGGTTCGACTGCCTGCCTCCACGAAAGCCAAACTCATGAGAGAGGTCCTGGTGAAAAAAGCAAAGAGGCGTATCCCAGTGCTGGCATCTTGAGAAGATGGAGGACTCTTGTCCAAACCCCATCTCCCCCTCTCAGTGCAGGTAGCGGTTTTTATAAGGAGGGAGAAGGAAAGCAGAGCAAAGAGGTCCAGGGGACAGAGTTAAACAGTTCTCTATGTGCAGCCCAGCAGTCCATCAGGATGTCTAAGTTAGTCAAGTGGCCTGGCACGCATTATCCTGGTCTTTATCATCCTGGTTCTATGACGTCCTAGTTCTGTGTTAAAGTTCAGCAATTTTCCTAGAGCTGGGATGACTGAGGTTGGAGTCTGTATCTTCTGAAGCTAGTTCTTAGGATTCTTATAAAAACATGATGTTTACCTATAAGCTACATATTAGTCAAAGTCAGCATTTACAGAAACAATGTCAAAAGAATGGTGGAGTGGGTTACAAGTCCCCACTGTTACAATGGTCATTTCATTTTTAATATTTTGAGGAACCACAATACTTTTTCCCACAGAAGCTGTACCAGTTTACTTTCGCACCAATATGGCACAAAGGTTCCAGTTCCTACACATCCTTGCCAACATTCATTTTCTGTTGTTTTTTGTTGTTGTTGCTGTTGTTTTATAGTAGCCATTCTAATGGGTGAGAGGTGGTATCTCATTGTAGTTTTGATTTGTACTTCCCTAATGATTAATTATCTTGAGCATGTTTTCATGGGCTTATTGGTCATTTGTGTGTGTGTGTGTGTGTGTGTGTGTATATGTTATTTTTTTTCCCCTTTGGAAAAAATGTACATTCAAGTTCTTCGCCAATTTTTTTTGATTGTTTAATGAGGTCACATTGGTTCACAAAACCATACATGTTTCAAGTGTACAACTCAACATAACATAAGCTGCACACTGCATCATGCACCCATTGCCCCAAGCAAAGTATCTTTCTGTTCTTACTTTCTCCCCCTTTTCTCACCTCCACCTACCCCCCACCCCCACTTTCCCTCTGGCTAACTACACATTGTTGTCTGTGTCTATGTGTCATATTTTTTTCTTAATCCCTTCACCTTCTTTCATCCAGTCTGCCAGCTCTCCCCCTCTGACAGCTATCAATCTGTCTCATGTATCCATATCTCTATTTTTATTTTGTTCATCAGTTTATTTTGTTCATCATTCATAATTTAGTATGAATATTCAAAAGCCCTTTGGCTACACAGACTAAGATATTTAACAAGCCAAGAAGAAAGGAGAATAATTCTATAAATAAGTTTAAACTACTGTATAATTTTTCTCAAAGGCTACAGCAATAGGTCAGAACTTTGTAAGTATTACATTAATTGATAGCTGTATTGTGCACTATTATTAAAATCTTACCTTATGTAAGACTCTTGTGAAGGGATTTTTGTGATATTCCCAAAGATAAAAAGTTATTTAAAATTTTATTTTTTGGCAACATTCAACTCACTTTAACTCATATTGTCATATTTCAGAGGCCACATATCAGGAAAATATATGCAGAATATTTAAGTTCCTTTCATGGCCTACTTACTTTCTGATAATACAGTATTACAAGTATTAGTTTAGTCTTGTTCCCTGGATTCTGATTTTAGTTAGTTCATTTTATTAATATTTTTCTTTTGCTTACTAAAATTCTTATTTTTTTACAGAGGGAAATATACTGAAGGATGTATGCAATGTTATTCTTTTCCATGACTTCATATTGGTAATATGCATTTCAATTATAGCACATGCAATCTGTGATGCCCACCAATGTCATTTTCCTTACTTTTGCAAAATAAGGAATTTTTACTATTTCTTATTTCCCCAAACTTTTTTTTAAAATATACTTTATTGATTTTTTACAGAGAGGAAGGGAGAGGGATAGAGAGTTAGAAACATCGATGAGAGAGAAACATCGATCAGCTGCCTCCTGCACACTCCCTACTGGGTATGTGCCAGCAACCAAGGTACATGCCCTTGACCAGAATCGAACCTGGGACCCTTGAGTCCGCAGGCCGACTCTCTGTCCACTGAGCCAAACTGGTCAGGGCCCCTAAACTTTTAGTGGATATAGTTGGCTTGTAAAAATTAGATGTAGTAGCTGCAGATGTTTCCCACACAAATGAACAGTGTGTTGTGTTCCTGATGGAAACCAGTCTCAATCCACATTCTACCACATCCATCATTGACTAGCTAGCAGGCACAAGAAATGGTCATACAATATTTTGGGTAAAGGCAGTAAGTTCTTGCACTTTGTCCTCTTAGGCAGTCTGACAAATGTATCAAACGTTCTTTCTTAGGCTGTTGAATACACGAAATACCACTGGATACTTATAAACCAAGCAAAGCGTAACTGGCGACAATCACTACAGGAAGCAAATATGGCATTTTGACTGAAGAGTTTCAAAAAGAGGAAGTCAGAGATGGGAGGTTATAGGGTTTTGTGGACTAGGTCCAAGTGTTTTTGAGGCAGATATTTCAAGGTGTGGATATAATTGGTATTGTGCAAAGTGTGTGGCATAACATTTGAGGATTCTTACATACAGAGAAGAGAGGATCTTGAAGCAAGTTTTGATAAGTAAAATCTTGTTTGATAAGCAAAATGTTTGCCTAGGTGAGCAGGTTGTTGTCACTGATGAACTGATTTGTAGGAGTTTTCTGAGGCAAACACCAAAGTTAATGACTGGTTTACAGCTTTATATTACCAGGCAAAATGCTTTGCTGGCAAAAACAGATGTCTGTTTTTCATAGGTATTGGCAAAGGCGGTCTCAGTTCTCCAGGCAAAGACAGCACTGTTCTCCTGGCTAGAACAACTAACCTCAGAGCAACCTAGACAAACCTTCCTGAAGTGAAAGGACAGTACACTGAATGCAAGTCTAGATTCAAGATAGTACTTGGAGGGTTGCTGACAGATGGGCCATTTACTAGTAAATCTATATTCTCCATTCATGGTTCATACAAGGATAATGGTGCTTGGTACATATATTATAACTATACTAAAGACCCGGTGCATGAAATTCATGTGGGTGTGGGGAGAGTTCCCCCTCAGCCCAGCCTGTGCCTGCTTCCAGTCCAGGACCCCTCACTCCTTACCGCCCACCTGCTTGCTGCTCCTTACTGCTCTGTGAGCCCCGCTTCTGGCTGGAGTGGCACTCCCCCTGTGGGAGCGCACTGACCACCAGGGGGCAGCTCCTGCATTGAGCATCTTCCCTGTGATGGTCAGTGCGCATCATAGTGACTGGTAGTTCCACCGTTTGGTTGATTTGCATATTCGGCTTTTAGTATATAGGATATCTTGAATACAGTGCAGTTCAACAAAGAAAATTTATATTATCTCTTAAGCTAATTTCTATTTATATAGCAATATCCTAAAGAACTTTCTGTAGCCACTTTTGGAATGTGTATTCCTATGAAGTATTTATGGTCTTTCAAGAGGTGAGTAAATACCTAATGTGAATTAGTCATTTGAACAATTATCCCAAAGGTATAATTAAAGTTCATTTATACACACACCTATAGATACACTCACTGAGTATTTAAAATCATATACAGTAAATAAAGCACTTCAACTGTGTACAAGTTGAGAGGCCAAAAAGTGTATATAATTTTGAAAAATAACATTTTAAAAAGTGTTATTAAGTTAGAACACTGCCGATGATGAGCAAATAAAATAGTCCTATTTTATTATGCTATTTTTACAAGAGAATTTGAGAAAATATTTAACCTCAAACTCTAAAGGTTTATTTTGTATACATAACAATTGTGCAACGTAGGGTTTTTTCTTCTGATTTATGATATGTGGGGGTGGGGAGAGTTCCCCCTCAGCCCAGCCTGCGCCGGCTTCCAGTCCAGGACCCCTCACTCCTTACTGCCCACCTGCTCGCTGCTCCTTACTGCTCTGTGAGCCCGGCTTCTAGCTGAGTATTTTTATTTTTCAAAATTCTTATTAATTATTTCAAATAGACAAATACGTGAAAGGAATGCCATATTCACAACTTAGTTGCAAAATTACCAATATTTTGCATACTTGCTACATTGATCTAATTTTCTATCTACCATCTATTTAAATTTTACTGAACATTTTTAACGTAAGTTTGAAATACCATAACACTTAACCCTTAAGTACTTAACCGTGTGTCTACTAAGATTAAGGACATTTATTAGCATCACTACAAGTTAGTATCTCATCTAAGAAAATTATTACCAAATCTGTAATATCCAAAACACAAGCTTCTTTCAAGTTTCAGTACAGAGATCTGTGTTATATTTTGAAGCAATTTAAATGAATAATTTAAACAAATTCTTATTTAATTGTTCTACATCAATATTCCAAATTAATATACACATTTTACTGTTATAAGTATTTTTGTATAGGAGTTATAAAGGAATAATTTTAAAATATTAAATCTTTAAAGGAATTTGACAATTATATTAATGATATTATTTCATGGTAACAATATTACATATTGTAATTGCATTACATTTCACAAAAAGTGAAATTTTGCCAAGTGTTGATGTGTATTTCATTAAAATGTATTCTAGATTGCCATTTCAAAAAATATTTCTATGCTCCTTATATTGTCATTAACCAATATAATTTATTTTTTATTTGAGGAAATTAGAAAGATAATATCTCATTTTATTTTATGTAATTAGCTTAATTTATATTTGTGCTAACAGTCAAATGCCTTAGTTGGGAAAAGCTTATTCTTCATGTTATCCTCTACTCTGCAATGCCACACTAGGCTCACAGCCCTAGGAAGAGTATTAATACCATTACTTCAAAATTTCCAAATTGATTTTTAAATGGGCAACTACGTTGAAGAATAAAAGGTAGGGAATTATCTCAAGTAAATTCAGTCCTAAGGTTTATCTTCACAGTAATCTTATGGTGATGGGTGAAAAAAAATCATCCTGTCAGAAGGTATTTGCTTACTCTAAAGACAAATAACTTTCACTTCAATGATTTAAATAGTCCACTTTCATGTACAGGCACCCTGCGCTCTCATAGAAAATTTATATGTAAACCAGTGACTGATATCAATTTAGCCACCTTGCTATAAAAAAATACATGATTTTCAAAGAATGCCTTTTAGAAAACTGGGTTGATTTGGGTTTTTAAGTTTTTATTTATGCAATATGCTGAGCAGAAAAACAACGTTGATTTGAAGAAGAAAATAAAAGGAACATAATCAATTAAGTTGATTTAGTAACAGTAGAATTTTATCCAACTGAGATGGACATTAGCCAACTTTTTATGTCCAGACATGAGAAGCAGTTCTGAGGAACTCGTTTTTGTTTTTGTTTTTTTCAAATTGCATTCACTTCTTTCAGACTCTGAGGAAGGGGCCAAACATTGTACCCGGTAAAGGCACTGGAGACATCAAACCAGGTTATGCTCTTCTGAAGCTCACTGAAAAGTGAAAATAGGATTTGGAAGTACCCATCCACTAGAAGTCTGCTTGGGAGAGCTGCAGCAGATGAACAGTAGCAGTTTGCTTGAGATATGAGGCGAAGGAGTAGATAGCAGAGTTCTACAGACACCCACTTTCTGAATGGCCAGATAACAACGATTTTCAGTCAGGTATAATATAACTTCCTCCATTTCACACCCTCCCTTGCAGCAGTTTGTTGAAAGATTTCAGTGGAAATTCTAGTTTCTAGCTGGAAACACTAATATGGATTCATACTGCTACTTCATATTTTTAAGGTATGTTTTAAAATTGCATACACATGGGAACCAAACAAAGCTGAGAAAGCACTTGGTTCTATGCTTTCTTTCTTTAAGCTGTTATATAAGAGACACATAAGCCGTCTTATTTTCAATATCTACTGCCAATAGAAAATAAGCTATTTTGATTTTATTAGCTCTGAAATTTGAACAGATTAAATGAGACAAAAACCCTGGAATTAGTTTAGAATGCTAAACTATAAAAGAGAGTATCTATAGTGTAGAGAATGACACAGGAGTCCTAATATTTGCGTTCAAATCTGTGTCCACCGCATTGCTGTAAAAATCTGAACAAATAATTTATGCAAATTTAAGTTTCTTTTGTTATGTAGGAAAGATAGCTGCTAAGGCATGAGAAAGGGAAGAGGAAAAAGGGGGAGTCGATCACTCCCACTGAACAAAGAAGTCATCAGTCTTGGGATTTGCCAAGGTAAAAATCACCAGACATTCTGGGGAAAGCTGCAATAAAGTAAAGGGGGGGATTTTGAAATCTATAGGGGAAAACTGTATAAAACCCTTGAACCCCCACCTGGTGGGGCACTTAGACTAGCTGAGTTGCCAGCTTGTGCTTTATGCCAAGTGTATTCTTAATAAATCCACTTGCTTTGCTTCCTTAATAAATATGCTTGCTTTGCTTCAACATTTCTGTCTGTCACTGGTCTGAAATCCTTTTCCTGCACTGACAAGAGCTGAGGAAGGGAGAGCTGAGCCCCCTTTGACTCCAGTGGGTGGCTCTTAGGTAAGAATTTGACTAAACAGTACTACCATTAGATCGTATTTCATGAGTTATTGAGAGGATTAACTGAGGAAAAAAACTATAAAGGTATTAGAAAATGGCCTAATACTTGTCATTATTTTCAATATCATCGTATAATTATTTTCTTCATTTTATCAAAAGTGCTATAATAAAAAGCACTGTTTCCTATAATATTTCTATGAATTTTTATTAACTTTACCTTTTTTTTAACCTTCATTCTTACTTTTAATGTAGGAACCAATGCAAGTTACCATGCATAACTTATTTTTCCAAGTTATCATTGTCTCCTGCTTATAGATTTAGAACATTTTTTCATTCCAGACAAATATTACCATTTGTAGCAGTCTCCTTTTGTATTTTCAATCTTGTTTTATCTTTCCTGTACACATAACTGCATTACATTTTTCAGTATCCTTAGCAGGCGGTTGTGATAATGTTGCTAACTTATAGCTTATGGGGCAAGAATAATGCAACTCTCCCCCCACATTTAGACCAGACCCTTAAAACTCTTTTATACATGATCCTCTGGACTTTTCCTCTATGCTGTCTTCATTCAGGGGAGCAATGGAATTCACATTTTAAATATGGAAAGAACACAACGAGGAAGGAGCTAGGGTTTCTCCACATCTTGCAAAAGGACTGTCTATCTATTACATCCACCTGTTCGGACTTTCATGATTAAAAAATGAACTTCAATTGTGGTTAGCCTCTGATATTTTAGAGTGCAACTATTCTAGCAGCTCTTATAGCAGCTCTGATTAAAGAGAAAACCACAGGCCCAAAATGACATCATTTGTGCTAAGTCCCATAATACCAAACTCGATTTAATACCTGACCTAATTATTATTTGAACGTCTGCCAGAAATATAATCTTTAACAACCAGTCTGAAAGTTTCTGATCAAGCACTAGTAATTTATTGAGTGAGCCTTCTTCATCTCCCCTACTAGAAAGAAGAAATCTGCATTATAAATATCTTTACTCCAAAATAAGATATCCCAGTCTAAAAAGAATCCTTTCTTTTCTTTTGCTAATAGTTCCCTTGTTCCAACCTTCTTCCTATAAAAAAACTTTCACTTGTATAGCACCTTGGAGTGCCCTTCTAGATGCTAGATGGGATGTGGCCCTACTCATAAATTGTTTAATAAACCCAATTAGATTTTCAAATTAACTTGAATTTTGTTTTTCAGCACTCTCAAGGTGGGAAAATCTCATATACATATACAGTATTTCAAAGCTAGAAGAAATGCTCCAATTATCTATAGTCTGGAAAAGTTTGTTACATCAGGCATTTAGAAACTAATTACTGAAGTTTACAAAGAAATGGTGGCCAAGTAGGCAGAGGTGTTGTGCACCTGGTCCCTGGGCCAGACTGGAAAGACAATTAAATCAGAGAACATCCACCTGGAATTAAATTAGACACAGCTGAGGAGACCATTTACAACAAGGAAAGGCGGAGGACGCCTGGAGAATGGTAGGAAAGGGGATGTGAGCTTGAGAGAGACAGCCAGTCAGCCGGCCGAGAGGGTGAGGAGGAAGCAGCATTGCATCAAAGCCACACCCCTTGGTAACAGGTGTAACACCCAACTGTGAAAAGGAAAGGCCACAGGGCTGCTGGCAGCCAGGGAATCTGGGCCTAAGACCACAGCCCAAAAGGCGGCCCAAGCAGGGCAATGCTGGGGGAGAGAAACCCACAGTTTTGTTGTTGTTTTGGTCTGGCTTTGTCTTTGCTTTTAATCTCTAAACCCAGAACACAGGACTTCTCAATTGCAAACACTCACCTTAGACTTTGGTGCAAGGAGAAAGGCACAGACTTGAGATGCCCGAGGAAAGGCTGGGGAGGGAAGCAAGGCAGGGAGACTTGGCCAGGATTCTGCATTGGGACATTCTTAAGCTTCCAAACCTAAATGGCCATTTCTCCCCAGAGGAGCTAGCCCCTCCCAGTAGCCTTAAGACAGGGAATACACCCTGCCTGCAGTTTGAGCTATACAAAGGAAAGAAAAGCTCTGAATAGCCCCAAAGAGCCCTCAGTAACTGGATCAGAAGAGGCGCCAGCCCACCCCCTATTCTGGCAACCTGACTGATAAAAACTCCAGGTTGATAGCCAAGCCCATTGGTATCCATACAAGGATCTCTGACCAACCAGGGCTAGAGTAACATTTTGGGCCACTTGCAGAGGAGTAGTTCTGGGTCAGGAAAAACCCCCACAAAAAACACCCACCCTATTCCCTAAAAGTGAAACTGCACCAACCCCGCCTAAAGCCCTGTCAGAAACAGACACTTAAGTGATTAAGACTGACAGCTGGCAGACAGGCAAAGTGGGCATATTGGCCCCATCTGCTTGCAGCCAAGGCCTGCAGAGACTGACATAAGCAGAGGACCTGGATAGCTTGGACCATCAAGCAGGGTGCTAAAACCCAGAAGACAGTGCCTGACAATGGTTAGCACCTAAGTACCTAACAAGAAGCCCAGAATTAGCAGACAGAACAGAAAAGGATGCTCAAATGTCTGGATGTGAAATTCACCCACATGTTTAAGAATCAAGCAGAAATGAAAAATGACATAGCTACAATAAAGAAATCAATGGAAGGTTTCAACAGTAGACTAGAAGTTGAGGTCCGAATCAGCAAGTTAGAAGATATGACAAAAAAAAACACACCCAAGCAGAGCAGCAACTGAAGAAAATAAAAAGCAGGAGGAGAGTCTAAGCAAGCTCTGGGACAACATGAAACAAAACATCACCCACATAATAGGAGTGCCAGAAATAGAGGAAGCTGAGCAAGGAATAGAAACCTGTTTGAAGAAATAATGACAGAAAACCTCCCTGACTTTGGAAAGAAAAGAGTCACACAATTCCAAGAAGCACACAGAGTCCCAAACAAGATGAACCCAATGTTTTCTTATCCATTCAGCTACTCTGTGCCTTTTGATAGGAGCATTTAATCCATTTACATTTAAGTTTATTATTGATAGGTGCTTGTTTGTTGCCATTTTAATTCTTTATGACTGGGTTCCTCCTTCCCTTTCTGTTTCTTCTTTTTATAGTAGTCCTTTAGCATTTCTTGAATTACTGGTGTGGTGGTAATAAGGGTGAACAAGTTAAAGTAACTTGAATGAGACCTAGAGCTGCTTAGTAGAGCCAAGATTCAAGCTCCCATCCTTTCTGATATCAGAGCTTGTGCTTTGAAAAGGTGAAACCAGAAATAAGATTCTGATCTGTTTAAATGCAAAGCCCTTGCCATTGACACCTTTACCACTTCTTTGGTACAACACCTGGTGTTTTGACTTTGAAGGTTTTGCTAAGATGAAAATAGATGATATAGCCATAGACATAGTTACAGTACTGTAAATTTATTTTATATAAATATGTTTAAAATTGTTGGCATAGATGATAGTTGGTCAGCTAAGTTTCAGTGAAAAATAATTCCACTAAGACACATAAATAGAACTGAATAATATGCCTATTATGGACTAAGTTGCATTGAAGCCCTGACTCCCAATGTGACTGTATTTAAAGAAAAGGCCATCACAAAGGTAATTAAAGTTGAGTAAGGTCATAGGGTGTAGCACTAATCCAATATGACTGGTGTCTTTATAAGATGAGGAAGAGGCAGCAGGGCTGTGTGCTTACAGAGAAAAGGTCATGTGTGGACACAGCAAGGAGATGGATATCCTCAAGCCACAGAGGTGGCCTCAAGGGAAATAAACTTCTCTACACCTTGAACTCAGACTTCCAGCTTCCAGGACTGTGAGAAAGAAATTTCCACTGTTTAATCTACCCAATCTTATGCTATCTTGTGATGGCAGTCCTAGCAGACAAGATAACAGAGCAGGAGAGAGGATGGGTTTGTATGTGCACTGGTATGATGGGAAGCACTTTTAATTTCACACAAAAATGTACTTGTTTTCTTTTTTTAAAAAAAATATATTTTATTGATTTTTTACAGAGAGGAAGGGAGAGGGATAGAGAGTTAGAAACATTGATGAGAAAGAAACATTGATCAGCTGCCTCCTGCACACTCCCCACTGGGGATGTGCCCGCAACCAAGGTACATGCCCTTGACCGGAATCGAACCTGGGAACCTTGAGTCTGCAGGCCAATGCTCTATCCACTGAGCCAAACCAGTTAGGGCTATACTTGTTTTCTTTAAATAATATCTGTTATCAGTCAGAATTCCACTGTAGTAGTAGTCATGCTATGTTAAAGCAGAAAAGGGTGTTCATAAGTAATCTATAGCTAATACCATGTTTAATGGTGAAAGATTGAAAATTCTACCCAAGATCAGCAACAAGACAAGGATGTCTGTCCTCAGAACTTCTATCCAGCATTTTACTGGATGTGATACCCAGCGCAGACATGTATAAAGAGAAATAAAAGCACCCAGATTAGACAGAAATAAGTGAAATTATCTTTACTAACAAATCAAATGATCTGCCTTGTAGAAATCTGAGAGAATCAACCAAAAAGCTACTACAACTCCTGAATTTGACAAGTTTTTATAATGCAAAATCAATGAACAATTAACACTTGAAATTAACAAAAATATGATAAACGGTATCATCAAAATATTAAATATTTAGGCATGAATCAGATAAAAGATCTGTAAGATGTGTATGTGAAAACTGTGAAATATGGCTAAGAGAAATTAGAGGAGATTTAGGTAAATTGAGATATTTGCCATGTTCACAGTGAAAAGACAATATTTTAAAATATTAACTCTCTTAAAATCATTATTATTGTATATTTGGTCCAGTTTTTCAATTGTTTCAAGGAGGAGGTTAAATTGGATTCCAGTTTATACAATCTTGGTAGAAGTGAAAATTATTAAAGGTGTTTTGATTCTGATATAAAAATAAAATATATTAAACGGAGTATATGTAGTAAAGAGGGACAGAGCAAGATAAAAGGAATCTGAAGATAAAAATCTACTCTTACAAATTAAAGGCTGCTGCCAAGGTCAAGTCATTCGACTTTCTGGGCTTCAGTGTCCTCATCTGTGGAATTAAGGTATTATCTATAGTTTCTGCTCAACACTGTTATTGTGAGACTTCAGTGGCTATATTATATATTTTAAAGGAAATATTTTAAGTAGTTCATCAATAACAGGCATATATCTATGGTAAGAAACTGATCACATAGCCCTAGCCGGTTTGGCACCGGCCTGTGGACCAAAAGGTCCTGGGTTCAATTCCCGTTAAGGGCACATACCTCAGTTGCAGGCTTCTCCTCAGCCAGGGAAATGGTCAGGGGCATTCAGGAGGCAACCAATCAATGTATTTCTCTCACATCAATATTTTGCTCTGTCTTTCCCCCTCTCTTACACTCTCTCTAAAAAATCAATGCAAAAATATCCTCTGGTGATGATTTTAAAAAAAGAAAAAAGAAACTGATCACATAAATATTAAAGTGCATATTGACAAGAAAATGAGCTCTGACTTCAGAGATATGGACTTAAGAGCTGTTTCTGATGCCTATTCAATGTTTGGCAAGTTAAACTCAATATTCTCTCTTTAAAATGAAAGTAACTGTACCTTTTTTGAAAGGTTGTTTTTCGAAATTTTAAAAAGAAAATATATGCACAATTCTTAGGAAAATGGATTGTGTAATAAGGAATCAAAAAGAAAAGACAGAGAAGCAGGTTTTGGGAAAAAGAAAAACAGACCATTCTGCACACAGCTGTTACATACTTGTGCTGCCTGGACTTTTTTCTGAGAAGTAGGTATCAAGGCCACCACCAGTCTACATTGCATCCCTGTGTGTGTTACTAATAGAATGTGTGAACAAATCCGAGAAAGATGTCTCTTGCTTCAGGGGATCCAAATCTTTAAAAAGCAAAGTGTAAACTGGATTTTAGCCTCTCAACCCCAGGGACAGGCTGCTCTGTGCAGGGCACAAACTGCAAAGCTCAGTCTGGAGGCCCTGCTGGTAACGACTGGCATTTATTCTCATTACACTCACCTTCTTGGTTTTTCTTTCGGAATCTATGGCTTCAGACAAAGGAGAATAATTTGAGAATAGGCAGAAGTTGACAGTTGGTGTTGCAATATTTGTTTATATACATTCCCTGAACTCTGAGAAGAATTGGAGTATGTGCTATTTGGGAGAGGTAAGTAGTATTTTTTTTAAATTACATTTTTGTGTGGTCTATTTTACTATGAACTAAACAATGCATGTTGAGTATTGGTTATTTAAAATAAGCATCTCCCTTTTCAAAAAAAAGTTATGAAAGCATATACAACTCTTTTTAGACTATGATTTCCTTCTTCGGTTCAGAGACTTAAAGATGGCGATGATTCCACTGAATTAAATTTCCTGTGTTCAGGTTGTACTGAAATATAATGCTAGACATTTTATTTATATTTTTGAAAGTTGAGTAATTGGAACTCTTGTTACTGAAGCTATCTGTGTGGAATCTGTGTATTTGAAAAGAAGAGGTAACATAAATGAGGAGAAAGAAGAGCATGCTGTCAGGACAGGTTTCTGAAGGCAAAATCAAGGAGACAGTATATAGATCGGTGGTTGCCAGGGGTGAGGCTGAGGGGGCAGTAGCATACAGTGAGAGATGAGTAGATGAAGCACAGATTTTTAGAGCAATGAAAATACTCTGTATGAGTGTAATGCAAAACTATAAAACCAGTAGAAGACGACACTGACAAAAGCCTAGATGATACTGATTATGGTGATGACTTTGTAAATATAACACCAAAAAAAAGAATTTTAATGTTAGGCTTCATTAAAATGTAAAACTTTTGCTCTGTAAAAGATGTCAAGAAAATGAGAAGACAAACCAGAGACTAGGAGAAGATATTTGCAAAAGACAAAAGACTCTTCTAAGAGAACCTGGCTAGAGAACCTGGCTATGCTGATCAACTGAACCCTGTCTCCGTGTCCTTCATTCTTTGCCAACTCCGTCCGTACCTTTCGGAACCCCTGGACCTGCTGAGGCTGGACCCCAACAGGGGAAGATCCCTAAGACATTGGCATTTTCCTGGGGCCTGTCATTCCATACAACCCACTGAGAGTCCCGGGTAGGACGTGTCCGCCAGCCACGTCATTGATTGGTTCTTATAAAGGCCAATCAGACTTATGTAAAGCAATAGTAGAAAGGGCTCACCAAACTTTAAAAACACAAATTAAAAATTACAAGAAAATTTAAAAAAAGACTCTTCTAAAATATACAAAGAACTCTTGACCTCAACAATAAGAAAACAAACAAACCAATTAAAAATGGGCCAATGACCATTATATTAGACATATTTCATACATATATTCTGATATATATATATGTATACATATATATATTCTGATATTTATATATTCTGATGTATATATGTATGTATATAAACCATGCAAACAGTTTGGTATATTTTTACAAAACTAAACATATTCTTACCAAACAATCCAGAAACAGTACTCCTTTGTATTTATGCAAATTATTTGAAAACTTATGTTCACACAAAAAGCTGTACGTAGATGTTTATAGCAGCTTCATTCATAATTGCCAAAATTTAGTAGCAACCAAAATTTCCTTTAGTAGCTGAAGAAATAAATTGTGGCACATCCTGACAATGTACTATTTTTAGTGCTAAAAAGAAATGAACTAGTGAGTCATGAAAAGACATAAAGAAATATTTATTTAAAACATTAAAATTTGCAACAATATTTGCAAAACATTTTTACATTTTCTTCAGATTCAAAACAACTAAGAGGACCTTGTATCTTCAGTGTGTGTGTGTGTGTGTGTGAAAGAGAGAATGAGAGCCAGTTTATGTGTGTTTGCCATCAAATCAAGAGAAACCTTTTTTATTTTGACTGGATAAAATTTAGAGATGCTAAACAGTAAACAGTATTTTAGACAAAAAATAAGAAGAAACTATAAAGCAGGCAAGAAATCTAAAGATTTATAATCTATGAATTTAGGGCTAAAGTAACCTATGAGTTAGGACTAAACTACAAATTTAGGACTAAAGTAATGAAAATACTATGTTTGAATGAGGTGTTGTCCTGTTAAAGTTTTGCGTTTATTTTGCATTGTTTTAAAGCCAACCAAAATTTGTTCAGGTGTATACTGTTACTTCTATAGATTTGCAATAATAGCCATATCATACAATCATGGTCTTTGTTTAAACGTCCATGTCAAACTTAGAGGACAGTTTAGGAAATAGTGATCATGTAAATCAAAATACAATCTTTCTAGAATTATATTAACTAATCTATATTTAAATGATACTACTGTAAAGTTATAATGTTGTGCAGTACTAGTACTAAGGGTAAATGTGGCATCAATTTAGTAAGAGCAGCTAAACTAAAAAGAGAGTAATCAGAATAACTGGAACAGAAACACAGGTAGATGTTATGTCCTGGTTGTGGGGATCAAGGACCCAGCTGCTGTGGTTGCTGAGTCAAACCTGCAGATGACCCTGGATTCTAGAGTTCTTACTTCGTGACATTTCTTCTGGGGACCCAATGATTTGGGAACAGCCTGGCACTTCAGGGCCTCTGTGGGCTGCAGGTAGAGCACCAGGAGCAAAAGGGCCACCTGGGAAAGGCTAGAACTTGAACATGGACCTGACCTCCACCATTTGCCCATTGGCGATCATTTCCTCTCCTTAGGTTCTCAAACTTGCTCTCAGTGAACTTAGCTGCCCTCCAGGCTTCTTCAGATCTTTTCTGATGGAATCAAATCTCATTTTCATAGCAGAAAGTGCTTCTTCGTAGTTCCTAGTTCATGTCTTAGACCATATTCTTATACATGTTTAGAAACTGATAGTTGGAGTTCATGTTTTTCCAGGTGTTGCAAAATTTCTTCTCCATTTCGAAGCTGCACATTTCCTCCTCAAACAGTTTTTTCTGGAGTTGTTTTACAGGATCCTCATATATATCAGGGGGAAAATGAAGCTTCAGCTACAGCCGTTGAATCTCATCTTTTAAGTTTGGATTTTCACACTGCAAAGATGTTTTCTCAGTTTGCATACTCATTATTTCTGCTGAAAGCTCTTCATCCCTTTGCTTTTGCTCCCACACTTGTCTGGCATATTCCTGATTTTCCTGTCATCACTTTGAAAGGACACCTTGACCTCAGCATCATGAGGGATACCCTTGAGATCAACTTCCAACACGTGGACAAATTGATCCCTATTTTCTGCTTCCCTCTTTTGTGGGAATTCCAAGTTCTTGTCATCCACGTGATCTCCAAGTTTGTCAGGCTTGGGGGATGGCCAGCATCAGATTTCCAACCACTGACATTGATTGGCTGCCTCTATCTTTCAGAACCTGCACCATTTGTGTGTTCCCCTGCTCCAGCTTTTGTTTCTCCTCCTTCTCCTCTTGGATTTTCCTGCTTCTGTCCCATAATTTCTTATTAGAGCAATTCTGGATTTTCTAGATAATGAGTGCTTTTGTTCAAATCATCCATTATGTTTTTCTGAAGTTGTTCTCCATCAATTCCCAATGCTTTTGAGATCGGCTTTTCATCAGTCACTTGGGAAAGTTTAGGACAGTGATGGCGAACCTAGGACATGCGTGTAAGAGGTGACATACGAACTCATTTTGGGTGACACACATCGACAGAGACAAAAAATTGCATAATTCAAATATCTGTCTCTCGCAACGGCCAGAGTTGGGCATCACTCGAGTAATATTATTACTCACGTTACTCATGATCAATAATGCAATTCTAAAACCGGATGTAAAATTGTACATTGGTGTTGCGTAGCAAAGATACATAGTGAAAACATCCAAGATACATTTTTCCAATATTGACATTAATATAAAAAGGTTAAGAATTGTACTATAAAGAGATTAATCTTTTCTCATGACATTTTATTTTTACTCCAGTGACAAAATGCCCAATTCTGGAAACAGCCTCGT
>NW_005364265.1:394421-395936 GCF_000412655.1 Myotis brandtii
CCTAGAACAGACCATTAAAATAATTAAGTATCCGGATTTAGTTGTTTAAAGTACTTTGGAATTAAAGGGTTTCCAAAGGATGCAAATTGATGATTTAGAGATGCAACCTGCAGATTTTCAAGGTAGCATTTGCACTCGTGTTTGTCGACTTAAGGTCGAAACTTGAAAATCTGGAACAAAATCGTTTGAATACTGAAGAAGAGTGAACTATGAACAAGAAATTTTGAGTGCTTGGAACAGAGTACCTGACACTTTTAGCGACATAAAAAATTTACCGATGGCTTTGCTAACAATTTTTTCATCAACACATTTTTGAGAGACTTTGTTCTCAGCATTAAATAATATAAACAGGAACAAAAGAAACCGGCTAACATATGAACTTAGTGGCACTTGCTTGGCCTTGAAGTGCACCAAGTTTGAAACTGCAATCAAAGAATTACCACACAAACTTAAGCACCAAAAAAGTCACAAATTTCTATTTTTCATACCATTTGATTATCAATGTATTTATTAATTTTTTCCTAAATGTACATTGTTTTTCTGTTTTTGTTCATTTTATATATATTTTTGGTTGAATTTCCTTTGATAAATGGCATTTAAATATATCAAATAAATATCAAAAATATACTTTTTTTTTACTACAGTTGCAAATATCAAAAAAAAAGATTTTTTTTTGAATACAGTGGGGCCTTGACTTACAAGTTTAATTCGTTCCATGACAGAGCTCATAACTCAAATTACTCTTAAGTCAAATCAATTGTGAATGAGTAAGACACGGGATGCTGGGCTGATATTGTGGCGTTCACTGTGACGTTTGGTGAGTCAACTAGCGTTGGGGTATCTGAAGCTGGCTCATACCCCAAATTTTAATTCACAGGTAAAAGCAAAAATCGGCCAAGAAACGGCTATTATCACAAAAAACTCATTGGTCAGGACACTCATAACTCAAGGCCCCACTGTATTTCTAACTGTGACACAGCACCAGAGTTAAGTTAGGGTTTTTCAAAACTTTGACACACCGAGCTCCAAAGGTTCACCATCACTGTCATAGTGACTGGTTGAGCAGTCATTCTGGTCATTCCACTGTTAGGGTCAATTTGCATATTAGCTTTTTATTATAAACTAGAGGCCCAGTGCACAAAAATTTGTGCACTCGGGGGGCGGGGGAGGGGGGGTCCCCCAGCCCGGCCTGTGCCTTCTCGCAGTCTGGGACCCCTCGGGAGATAACGACCTGCTGGCTTAGGCCTGCTCCCAGGTGGCAGAGGGCAGGCCCAATCCCTAAGTGCAGCCCCTGGTCAGGCTCAGAGCAGGGCCGATTGGGGAGTTGGGGCGCCGCCCCGTCATGCACAGAGCAGGGCGGATCGGGAGGTTGCAATGCCACCCTCAGTCACGCTCAGGGTAGGGCCGATTGGGGGATTGGGGCACCGCCCCCTGTCACTCACAGAGCAGGGCCCATCAGGGTGGTTGGGGCTCCGTACCCTGTCACACACAGAGCAGGGTCGATCAGGGGGTTGG
>NW_005364265.1:396919-429936 GCF_000412655.1 Myotis brandtii
GAACGTTGGAGTCTGCAGCAAGCAAGCCTCGTGCTCGCTTCAGTGCCTGGCTGCCGGCCGCCATCTTGGCTGACAGTTAATTTGCATATACTCACTGATTAGCCAATGAAAAGGGTAGCGGTCGTACGCTAATTACCATGTTTCTCTTTTATTAATGTAGATAATGATAGAGGCCCGGTACATGGGTGGGGCTGCCTGGCCTGCTCTGATGGGGTCCCCGGATCAGTGTGGGAGTCCCTGCTGGAGGGGCCCGAGGCAGTTTTCTGGCAGCCCCACCCCTGACAAGGTTGGGGGACCCCACTGTGGTGTAGGGTTGGCCGGGGCGAGGGGAAGCAGTTGTTCTGATCCCTGGTCATTCTGGTCATTACGCCATTTCGGTCGTTGGGCTTTTATTATATAGGGTGAGCATATTATTAACATTATGAATGTTTACAAAAATATGGAAAATATAAAATTATGTTTTGCAATATGTAAGTCATTTCTGTAACTTTGTAACATTTTCGTTCCATTCTTATTTCTTTTGATAATTATATCAAGAGATAATGAGAAATAAATTCATTAAAAACTACGCAAAAATACATATAAGGACCTGGCCAGTATGCTCAGTTGAGTGGACATCGTCCATGAACCTAAACTTTGCAGTTTGACTCCTCATCAGGGCACATGTCTGGGATGCAGGCTCAATCCCCAGTAGGGGTTATGCAGGAGGCAGCCAATTGATGACTCGCATTCACATTGATATTTCCCTATCTCCCTCTCCTCCTCTCTCTCTCTCTCTCAAAAAAAAAATCTTTTAAAAAGTACATATAAAAATGTCTACTCAATAGTGATTATAAATTGACTATGAATTATTAAAAAAATCATTCCTTAATCTTTTTAAACATTTTCCAAATGTTTTACAATGGGTAGATGTTATATTAGCCATTAGAAAAGAAACATTATATATTCCTCTCTGAATGGAGTTTCAACTTTTTCTGAGATTTTATATATACATACATATATATATATGCCTAAGTGACCTTTCAACCATTCGACTTGTAGCTATGACAGGCAATGACCACCAGGGGGGAGATGCTCCGACCAGTAGGTTAGGTTGCTGCTGGGGCCCTGTCGACCCACACCCTGGACCCAGAGAGGAGGGAGGAAAGTGGGGTACCTTGGCTTGGCCAGTGGGGATCGGGCCAAAACTGGCAGGGGTCCTGGATTGCAAGAGGGTGCAGGCCAGGCCGACGTACCCCACTGGTGCACAAATCCATGCACTGGCCTCTAATAATAATAATTATAAACATATTCAACTAAAGGAAGCATTGAGAGAAATTTTCTTTAAAAATTTCATGAATTTAAGTATATAGTTAGTATGTATCTACTTTGTGTCCTCAGAAGACTTGTTTTGTTTATTTATTTGTAATTTTTATTGTTTTAAAAGTGTTATGTATGCATTTGGTTTACCTTGGCATTGGAATCATGAAAAGATCAAAAAAGAAAGTACGCCATGGAGAACATAAAAACAAAATAAGAACAGAAAAGAAAATGGAAATATCAAGGAGTGCGGGGGAAATGATTTTTTCCCTTGGGACAGCGTCAGCCCTTTCCCCAGAAGGCCCTTGAGTTGGCCCCTTCACAGGCAGCTCCTCCTCTGATGTAGGAAGCTGCATGGGTCCCAGGGAGGGTTCTTCTTCCAGTGCTGTCTGGGGCGCCTCAGTTGTGTGTGGGGCCGGCCCTGGCTCCGCCGCTGCAGCTGGAGAGGAGGCTGGAGCTGACAAGGGCTCTGAAGGTTCACACGCCTCCAGCTCTGCCTCTAGCGCCTCAGGTTGGACTCTCGGTGTTCTAAGAGGAGCCTCATCTACCCCCTGGGCTGGTGCTGGAGATGTGAGAGGAGAAAAAGTCACCCACATGCCAGTATTGCCTTGTGCCCCCCAGACACAGAACACAGCTAGAGCCCAGGATCCACCACAGGATGTCCTCCCCGCCCAAAGTCCAGCAGGTGGGTGGTCTGGGGCCAGTCACTGCTCCTGGCCAGGCTCTGGGGTGCTCCCTGTGTGTCTGGCAACAATCCCACCCATACGCTCACATGGACCTCCCCACCCATTCCACCCCACCATCCCACCCTCTCACCCTTCGGCTCGGCCTCCTGAGGCTCCAGCTCTTCCAGCCTGGTGCTATTACCATAGCCACAGCACTGCAGGCCAAGGCTGAAAATGGCCATCCGCCTGTTGGGAGGGAGCGGCTTCGAGGTTGGAGGCTTGTGGGGCCTGGGTGGCTCTGGTGGAGGAGGCCTTCTCCATGCACCCAGGGGCCCCGGTTCCCCAGACCCCCAGGTGGCCACACGCACTTCAGGCCTGCTTTGGCCTGAAGTGGTGTGGCTCACAGGCCCTTCCCTGCTGGGCGTGGGGCGGGGGTCTTCACGGACCAGCTGCTGCTCCTCTTTGACCAGCCGTGACCCCTTCTTGGCTTGGGTTGCAGTCTGCAATGACAGTGACAGGCAGCTGACTGGGAGGACTCAAGCCTGGCCCTAGTCACTGCTGCTTCTGCCCCCTGGACCTTCTGCTCCTGGATTGAGTCCAGCCCTGTGTCTACACAGACATCCACCGAGAGGAAATGAGACTCACCTCCAGGGCTCAGGACACACCTCGGGCAGAGGGTGCCACCCACACTCCACGTCCCCCCAGCTAGCCTTGACCTGGGGTGTGAACATGATTGGTCATGACACCCGAACCCTGCCTGTGCCTGTTCTGGACAGACCCTCCCCACGTGAACACTCCCTCCCCCCGCTCCTCCCCCCATGCCCCAAACACACGGCGAGGGGACATAGGGCTCTCAGTTGGGATCAGAGGGGTGGCCTGGCCCAAACAAAACCTCCCTGTGTTACCTCTTTATCCCGCCGGGAAAAGGGCCACAGGCGTCGTCTCCTCGGAGCCCCGACCCAGCGGCGACCACGACTAAACACACTGTCATCGCTGCCTCTCTTGAGGCATCGGCCTCGGGACAAGGGGAGACAACACGAAAACATGGTGTCTTCTCCAATGTCTCTATCCGAGTGAGATGGGAGGGGCAGTTATAGAATGTGGCTGCCTGGTTACCAGGGTTCCAGGGTCAGTTGGGCTCCATTGTCAGGATGTGAGGTATGAGTTGAACCTGCAGTCCTTTGGTGCACAGGAAGATGCTCCAACCAACTGAGCCATATCAGCCAGGGGTAGAGTTTCCATTTTTAAAAATATTTATATTTTATTGTTTTTTGTTGCACATGCTATGGTTTTTTAGAAATGCATGATGTCTATAGTTTCACTTCCACCAAAATTGCTCATGCGCCACCAAGTTATTTCCCCTCCCCTGAACCCCTGAGCACTTTCCCTCCTCTGTACTCTGCTTTTTCTGATAACAATATGGTGATTCCAGCTTTTTAAAATTAGTGTCAGTATGGTGCCTCTCTCCATCCCTACACTCTGCACCTCACTGTGCCTAAATTAAAAAATAGGCAAAGACTGCCCTAATGGTAGATAAAGTGGGTTTCTTAAAGGCAACGTTATAGTTGGTTATTTTTATTTTATTATATTTCTTCCATCACCATTTAACCCTTCTAAGCCCTCATCTACTTCTCCTTGCCCCCGCCCCAATCACCACACTGTTGTCCTTATCCATGAGTTCTCTCTCTTTTTTTTCTCTTTTCTCTCCACTCCTCCCAATACCACCACCCTCTCCCCACTAGAATTTTCTGCCTATTCTTTGTCTATAAGTCTGTTTCTATTTTTCTTGGTAGTTCAATTTGTTTATTAAATTCCACTTTAGTGAAATAAATCATACAGTACTTTTCTTTCTCTGATTGCTTTATTTCACTTAGCATATTGTAGTCCAAGTCCATTCATGCTGTTGCAAAGGGTAAAATTTTCTTCCTTTCCATGGGAGAGTAGTATTTGCATGTGTAAATGTACCATAGCTTTTTTATCCACTCATCTACTGATGGACACTTGGGCTGCTTCCAATTATTAGCTATTGTAAATAACACTGCAATGAACATAAAAGTACATATATTCTTTTGAATTAGTGTTTTAGGATTCTTAGGACAAATTCCAAGAAGTGGAATCACTGGGTCATAAGGCAGTTCCATTTTTAAGATTTTGAGGTAACTCCATACTGCTTTCCACAGTGGCTGTACCAATCTGCATTTCCACCAGCAGTGCACAAGGATTCCCTTATTTCCACATTCTCCCCAACATTGTTGTTTGTTGATTTATTAATGATAGCCATTCTGATAGTTGTGAGGTGATACATCACTGTGGTTCAAATTTGCATCTGTCTGATGGTTAATGACATTATGCGTCTTTTCATATGTCTATTGTCCATTTGTATGTCCTCTTTGGAGAAGTCTTTTGCCTATTTTTTTAAATATATTTTATTGATTTTTTTACAGAGAGGAGGGGAGAGGGATAGAGAGTTAGAAACATCGATGAGAGAGAAACATTGATCAGCTGCCTCCAGCACACCCCCAACTGGGGATGTGCCCACAACCAAGGTACATGCCCTTGACTGGAATCTAACTGGGGACCCTTCAGTCAACACTCTATCCACTGAGCCAAACCAGTTAGGGCAGTCTTTGCCTATTTTTTAATTTAGGTATTTTGCCAAATTTTAAATTAGATTGTGTGATTTTGGTGTTGCGTTTTACAAATTCTTTGTAAATTTTGGATATTAACCCCTTATCAGATGTATCAGTGAATGTGTTCTCCCATTCAGTGGGCTGTCTTTTCATTTTGTTGATGGTTTCCTTTGCCGTGCAAAAAAATCTTTAATTTAATGTAGTCCTATTTGTTTATCTTTTCTTTTGTTTCCCTTGCCTGAGGAGATATATCAGAAAAAGGATTGCTATGAGAATTGTTTGAAATTTTACTGCCCATGTTTTCTTCTAGGATTTTTATGGTTTTGAGTCTAACATTTCAGTCTTTAATCCATTTTTAATTTGTTCTTGTGTGTGGTGTATGAAGGTGGTCTAGTTTCATTGTTTTTACATGTATCTACCCAATTTTCTCAACATCATTTATTGAATAGACTATCTTTAATCTATCGTATGTTTTTTGCCTCCTTTGTCAAATATTAACTGACTATAAAGGAGTGGGTTTATTTCTGGGCTTTCTATTCTGTCTCATTGATCTATGTCTGTTTTCATGCCAGTACCTTGCTGTTTTGATTTACTATGGCCTTGTAGTATAGTTTATATTAGGTACTGTGATTCCTCCAGCTTTGTTCTTCTTTCTCAAGATTGCTGTTGCTATTTGGGGTGTTTAATGGTTTCATAAAAATTTTTTGAAACATTTCTTCTAGTTCTGTGAAATACATCATTGGTATCTTGATAGGAATTGTGTTGAATCTGTAGATTGCTTTGAATAGTTTGGACATTTTAATGATGTTAATTCTTCCTATCAATGAACACTGTATATGCTTCCACTTATTTGTATCTTCCTCGATTTCTTTCTTCAGCATCTTTTAATTTTCTAATTACAGGTCTTTTACATCCTTGGTTAAATTTATTTCTAGGCATTTCATTCTTTTGGAAGCAACTGTGAATGGGATTTTTTTTTTTTAGTTTCCCTTTCTGATAGTTCATTATTGGTGTATAAAAATGCAGCTAACTTCTGGATATTTATTTTGTATCCTTCTACTTTACTCAATTCATTTATAGTTTTTTTGGTGGAATCTTTAGAATTCTCTATATACAATATCATGTCTTCTGAAAATAATGAGAGTTCTACTTCTTTCTTTCCAATTTAGATGCCTTTTATTTTTTCTTCTTGTCTGATTGCTGTTGTTAGGACTTCCAGTACTATGTTGAATAAGTGTGGTGAAATCAGACATCCTTCCTTGTTCCAAAATTTTTTTTTAATCAGACTCTTTACTCATCTTCTCTCTATTGTAGAATCCTTATAAAAAATTTGCTTAACTATACACTACAAATTCCGCTCTTTTTTCCAGAAACATGCAGTTTTTGCTTAGAAGTAGTTGCCTGCTATTGGAGACTACACTTATACTAAATCTCGAGGTATAACTTTGTAATTAGTTCTTACCCATGAAATGTGAAAGAAGGTGATATTTGTCATTTTTAAGTAATGGGAATGCATGCCATGCTCCATTTTTTTTCTCTAACAACAAAGCCCTTAAGAATCTGAATCCATAAGATAGAAGAAACCTTAGTCTCTGGATTATTAAATGAAGGATAGCCATTTACAAACCAGAAACTCTGGTCTTGAACTGTTATGTGAGCAAGTTACCAATTCTTGTTGTGTGGTGGTGTTATGCATTTTGGCATATATGTTTTCAGTAGCTTGCACTACATCAAGTAAAATAAGGCCAACATAAAATTATTTGACTGGTAAAATCAATAGCACAAGTGGAGAGGTAGGGCTTAATAGGACAAGAACACTTCTGTTATATAAGACGAAAGCAGAATGCATACAAAACATTATTGGCCTTCGGGATCAGTGGTGTAAGTCAGCGATTTTCAACCCCTGTGCTGCAAGAATTTTTAAAACATGCAATACCTAACTGTTTAGTCAGGGCCACTGACCTCTTTCCCCTTAGATCAGCGGTTCTCAACCTGTGGGTCATGACCCCTTTGGCGGGTCAAACGACCCTTTCACAGGGGTCGCCTAAGACCATCCTGCATATCAGATATTTACATTATGATTCATAACAGTAGCAATGTTACAGTTATGAAGTAGCAACGAAAATAATTTTATGGTTGGGTCACAACATGAGGAACTGTATTTAAAGGGCCAGAAGGTTGCGAACCACTGCTAGTCAAATAAAAATATATGGCAACAGCCAACACAACAATAGCTGACTCATGTGAATGCTGGTAAAAGGAGGCATTCAGAATCTGAGGGGGAAGTGAGTGTAGTCAATCTAACAGCATAAACTTCAATTAAGGTGGATCTTTTTAGAGAAAGAGGAGACATCATTTGAATAGACCTTAGCAAGGAGCACAACAATAACTCTGTCCATTCATGACCCTTGTGACCTCTTGACATTTGACTTGCTTCCAAAATGTCTTCCCCAGAAACCACAATAGGCCCACACAAGGTAGCATTGTGTAATTCTTCACAAAATGAACCTTAAACTGAGTGAGACTCTTTTACCTGGATTGGTCATTTAGTAGTTGTGTGAAGGTTGTTTAAACTGTCTAGGTTACAATTTCCAAAGTTCTATGTAGGAATATCAGCATCTATCTCAAAGGATAAGTATATAGATTGAAGTACATTTAAAAAGTGCTCAAAAGAAATGGCTAAAATATATGGTCTCAAAGATAAAATGTTAGAATATATAAGTAATTACACAATTGGCTATTATTATTCTATTATTAATTATCATGCTGTGGCTTCAAGAAACAGAATTACAAACAGAATTAAAGATTATAATAAGATGGGTATCAATCCAATCTTGAACAGCTAGAACTACCCTGACTAAAAAATGAATCCAATCTTTTTTTTAAATAAATCTTTATTGTTGAAAGTATTACATATGTTCCCTTTTTTGTCCCATTGCCCACCCCCCAAGCCTTCACCACCCACTGTTTGTGTCCATAGGTTATGTATATACGCATGTGAGTTCATTGGTTGATCTCTCCTCCCCCTCCACCCTACCTGCCTTCCCTCTTTTTTTTTTTTCTCCAGACTATAGGCTCATCAGGAAAGAAGGAATGAAGGAAAAGCATTTCATCTTACTTTCTCAAGAGGGCAACAGGGATACATCTCTGAGTTACTGTTATGATCTGAATGTTTTTGTTCCCCCTCAGACTTCATATGTTGAAATTCTAATCCCCAAAGAGGTGAGGCTTTTGGGAGGTTCTTAGGTCATAATCTTCATAAAAGGATCCGTGTCTTGATAGAGATCCCAGAGAGCTTGCCTGCCCCTTCCACCCTCTGATGGCACAGCAAGGAAGTGCCCTCTATAAGAAAACCAATTCTTACCAGATACCAAATCTGCCAGCACCTTGATCTTGAACTTTCCAGCCTCCAGAACTATGAAAAAATAAATTTCCACTATTTATAAACCACCCAGTCCACAGTGTTTTTATTATAAAAATCTGAATGAACTAAGGCATACTTATTTCTCCAGCTGTATTATAGATTTTTCTTCCTAATTCTGTAATTGGTAAACTCTTGAGCTATGAATCATCTATGAGATGCCGAATTTCTGATAGGGGTAGATAGCTATTTGAAAGCCAGAGAACTAAACAATCAATGAAAAATCATAGACAAAGGCATGAATATGAGATGTGGCAATGAAATGAGATTTAGAAATTATGTTGTCTTCTGTTCCAGCACCTGTAAAATATGGAGATACTCTTATATACTGCATACGAACTAACCTCGCAGTTGGCCTTACCTACCTAACTGGATACAGGCCTATGAATTAAATAAAATTATATGGTTACAATAAAGCAGATTGGTCATTACCTCTGACAGTGGGAGGTATTCTCTATCAGGAAACTATTCCTAATAACACAGCAGGATACACTTAACACACCTGAATGATACACCTGTCTGAAAAAACCACATTTATGTAACCTGACAGAACATTCTGCTCACGTTAATGTAGTCTGAATTGGAAATGGCAGCATGCATTCTACAATCCTTTCCTTTTTATCTTTCTACAGTTCCCAACAGACTCATTTCCTTATTATTTCATTTATTTTAAATGCTACGGTCTTACATGCATTCACTGGCTTTGATTCCAGGTCCAATTCTACATTAATTCTATCTAGGGCATTGAGCGACAAAGTGTTGATGCTAATGTACTGGGGGGAAAAAAATCCTTCCGTTTGTATTGATCGCACTAGAGTGCTTAACCCAACACTACATCCTTTTCTACTTTTCACTTTTCTCATTCTCCTAGAGTAAATTGTTTTTCTTTGTCTGGGTCACTTTTATTCTCCTGATTACTTTTCAGAAGATGACAAAGAAAAGACAGGGATATAAGCTGAGTCTTCCAAATTACAAATCAGTTCTCTGAAAGTGAACATTTCTGTCAATCAATTAGATGCCTCCCCAAACATTCCAGATGTTTAAAACAATAAAATTGTCTGAATTTGGTGGTTGTAATATTAGGTAACTATAGACTAGAGACAGGACAACTGGACATGAAGCAAATATTATAGTATATCCTACTCAGCAAAATTGTTAAATTTAGGTATTTTTTATTTTCTGTTTCCATAATCACAATTTTTATGCATTCTTTTTTTTTTTTTTTGCTACAGGAGGCTTTTTTCTTTTTAATGCATCCTGTAATTTTTAGCCAGATCAGTGTCTTTAAAACACTACTAGTGTCATTTGCAGAATAAAAAAAACAAACAAAAAAAAACAAGACACCTTACTCACCTGCCTAAAATTCTAAACTACTTAATCTGAATCTCAAGGGACCAGCTAAAACTAGCCCTGCCTTTCCAGAGCTAAATCTACCCTTCTACTTCAAATCCCTGCTCAAGCCAGATTTGTAGATTTAGTCACTGTCTCACCTTGCCCCCTTTGTACCTTTGCTAAAAACAAGTTATTCCCCTTCCCATCTGCCTGCCAAAATAATACTCGCCAGTAAGGTCCATGCCTACTTGTACTGCCCTTTCTATATTGCAATCTTCTTGCTGTAAACCCCTGTAAGTGACAAATAATTTTATGTCATGAAATAACATTTGACACCTTTAAAGCTTGATAGTTATCCACTTTCTTACGTAGTCAAAGTATCATGAAAGCAATAAGTGGTTGTGACTATTCTTTGACACCTACACTAACATTTTGTCTAACCAATAACTTTGTTTGCTTTTACAGACTTTTCATATTTTTATCCATGGAAGTGAATTTATCAATAGATTTATTGTTGGGTTGGGTTATTTTTGTCCCATACAGAAGATTAAGACGAATGATTTCAGAAGGATTAGGAATGCACCTGTTATTTTTCTTCTACTCCAAAATCTATTGTAATCCAGTATCTGACACATAGCAGATATTCAATACATATCTCCTGAATCAATAATGGTTCACTTCCATGACATTTTATAGGGATTATAATACAAAGATCATACATAACAATAAAACTTCTGAAAAAATAGTTGTTAGTGTACAGTCTTAAGAAAATGATCTTATGTTTTGTTAGAAACACAACATAAAATATGCTATGAATTCCAACATAAAAACATTTTTTAAAAATGCAAGAAACTAGTTCTCTTCTGATGGCCTAAATATATATAGCCAATTGTTGGGGTTTGATAGATTCAAACAGATAAGATGTGTTACCTCAGGTTCTATATTCAGCAAATATTTACTTTCATAGTAACTGAGTCAGATTCAGGATATATGAATATTTTAAAATTTTCCATCAAATGCTATAAATAGAGGAACTGACAAATGAATACTCAATTTCAATGCATTATGATGTAAGTTGTAATATAGTAATTACAGATACTATAAAAGTATTCATTTTATACTTAGAAAAAGATTCTGAGCTGAATTATATGTAAGTTAGATTTTTAAAAAACTAGTCTATATTAACCTTGTTTAAAAGAAGTAAATAATTACAGGGTTGAAGAGAAGTTGATAGAAGTAAGGGTGTGTCAGATAGAATATCCTGTGTAAATGTACAGTGGAATAGACACACCCACGGCATTATAGTTATTTTAGAATGACTCAAATTATAGCAGGATCTGGAGGAACAAAATGGGAGAATGAGTAGTAAAGCATCTATACTATTTTAGATTTCATTCTGTAATAAAAGGGGGTACATTTAATGTTTTTAAGTGGAACAACTGAATTTATGCTTCAGAAAGACCACTGACATTGCAGTGTTGGGTGACTTGCAGAAAGCAAGACATAGTAAAGAATTATGAGATTGTTGCAGGATTCTGGATGAGAAATCATAAAAGCATGAGCTAAGGTGGTGACAGTGAGGACAAAAAAACGAGGATAAATTTTAAAGACATTAAGAAGAATCAATAAGGTTCAGTGACAGATATTGCACTGAGTTAAGAGACAGGAAAGAATTAAAGATAACACGAGTTTCTGGCTTGGTAGACCTTTTAGATAGTGAAAATATCTACCTTGAAAGGAATAGAGAGAGAGAAACAGATCTGTGAGGGGATAACCCAGTTACCTCCTAATAACCAGGTTACTACCTCTTCCAGTGAACATAAAAAAAAAAAAAAGAAGTATGGTTTTAGATTTGATAATTGTTAAAATAAAATGTAACCTCCTGCAATGATAAGAGAGCTGCTATTAAGCAATAAACTAGTATTGTTTAATAGTACTTAATCTAATATGTTACAGAATTTTTAAATAGGAGGTACAGACTATACTTCATTGCATTAAACTTCATTTGTCATGAATCATTAATAGAAACTTTTAATATCACTGTCTGCTTTATATCAACTCCACGTTTTCTTCAAAGGGATTACTATTTATTAATGTAATAACTGCCTATTCTAGTAGAAGGTGAACCCAAAGTCAGAAGAGAATGCATTGAGAAGAAAGGGAATCCTTCCCTTTAGCATCAGTTTAAAATATTCCCTGCTTTAAGATTTTTCACTTTATTGCCCTTCATTCTATACTAATAGAGGCCCAGTGCACAAATTCCTGCATGGGTGGGGTCCTGCCGGCCTGCCCGGATTGGGGCTGATTGGGCCAGGCCAGCCAGGGGGAGGGGCCCAGCCCCCTAGTTGACTCCTGGTTGAACTCCCCCTATGAGGGGACATTGGCTTTTTATTATGTATGATTTGATTAGTGACTTAGATGTCTTCAGCTTCATTGCCTTTAAAGATCTTCCTTTCTTCCCATCTGACTTATGGAAATGGCTAACTTGTATCCTTGACTTTACCAATGACCATTTTTGCCCTATTCCCAAACATGGCATTACTCTCAGTTCATATGCTACTTTACCTTGTTTGTTTAAAATTTACTTTTAAATTACATTAATTAACCCATGTTAACAGTATAGTAATTTCTTTGTAACTACTGAAGAAGTTATATTCGTGTAGAGTGTTTTAAAGCAGAACATTATTTTATATACCATTATAAAATAAGATATGCTTACTCTAAATAATTCTAACAATAAAAACATAAAGAAGCTAAAAAAAAACACTCAAAATCCCATCTCCCCTAGGCAATCTCTGTTAATATATTAATAAATATCCTTTCAGAGAGAGAGAGAGAGAGAGAGAGAGAGAGAAAGTTGATACATAATTTTATATTCATGGAGTTACACAGTATTTCCAATTTTATAACTTTTTTTATGAAAGCATTTTATCTCTTCCCATGGGTACATAAACTCTCCTTGTTTGCATATAACATGATTGTACTTTACCACTACACTTTAATAAATTTGAGGTTACTTCCTTTTTATTTCAATATAAAAGTACTTTAATATGAATCTTTGCCACTTGTTTAATTATTTCCTTAATGAAAAATAAATTTATAGACATATTGCCAAAATGCAGAGCAGAAAAGCTGTATCAAACTACACATTCACCAATAGGATATAAAACTATCTCTTTCCCTATATCCTTATGCTAATGTCCTTTTTCTCATCTTTTCCAATCTTTTATACAATATTTCATAAGTTTGTACAAATGCCATTCAGGAGAACAACTTCCCTGGTCACTTTCTATAAGATAGTACCACTTCATTCCATAGTCACACTCTGTCTCCCTTATTAATGTTTTTCATAGCATTTTCACTGCCTGATATATCATATATTTATTTTTTATTTATTGTATCTCTTTACCCACTACGATTTATACTCTATAAGGGTGTGGATCTTATAGCTTTTCTTTGATTTTTCTAGCAACTTGTGTAGGTTTAGGCTTGTAGTAGATATTCAAACTAAAATGATGAACACATTCTGAATGAATTATAAAAACACAATCTTTTCCTTTATGAATCAATTATGTCTAAGGACTTCTTCTAAAACTTTGTCATATGTTAAATTCTTATACTCATTTATAAATGTATATTTCAATGGTCCATAGATTAATATACCTATTTTTAAATCAGCATCACATACTTATTTTTACTATATTTCTCTAAATACTTTTGGAACTAAAAGAGCAAGTCCCAGCTCAATGGTTAGAGCATGGGCCTGTGCACCAAAAGGCTGCAGGTTTGATTCCTGGCCCTGGTCAGGGCACTTGCAGGAGGCAACTCATCAGTATGTCTCTGTCACATTGATGCTTCTCTTTTTCCCTTTCCCTCTCCCCTTCCTCCCTTCCACTCTAAAAATCAATGGAAAAAATATTCTCAAGTCAGGTTTAACAAAAAACAAAACACAAACAAAAATGGTTCCAACACAACATGAATTAATAAGTTTAAAAATGAACAAAATCAACTTACATTTACATTGAGTTTAAAAATCAATCTCATTTTTCTTTAAAATATTACCAATAAAAATATACTCATAATTTCATAAATGAAGCCCATTGATCTTTTTATTTAGGATATATTTTAGAAGTGTGGTTGAGTCATTCTTCCAAACTTTTAAGATGATGATTCTATGTATATTTTTTTAATGTTCTTTTTTTTCTTGGTTTATTTAAATAACCAGGAATTAAAACGTTAGGAGTAGATGAAAAATAAGTGCACATGGTCAATCCACATGTTCACTCTCTAGAATGCAATTTGAAAGAACTCAGACATGCTTTGACCTGAGGAAAATAGAAAACTCCCATAGATATATCTGTAAGGGTTTGTTTGTTTTACATAAATGCCATGCTAGCCTTTACATAGTCATGAAAAGTTGTATAGCTTTGCCATTAAGAAGAGAACTAGAAAACTTAAAATGAGTAGTTTCCCAAAGGTGTATATAAGCCAAACTATTGTTGCTGGGAGAATATGATTGCTAATAAATGTGTTCACAATCAGTTGAGGGAAAAGCCTGAGTAAGAAGAAAGCTAAATTGTAGCCTTTTGAGTATTTCTAAAGTGACCATAAGTTTAATATGTTATAGGACTTCTGAGTACTGATCACTGAATTGATTACAGCTTTTCTGATAAACTGATTTCTTTATGCCCCATTTCAGCTGGCAAATATAACCCATAACTCCTACATTGTTACAATTCCATGATCTGAATGAATCTTCCTGTGTAATTTCCAGTAATCATTTTTATTCCCCCATCTGTGCAAAAGACTACATGATATTACCAACTAACCATCTGCACATTTATGGAAAGGCTGCACAGTGCCTACTTATGTGAAACCAGCCATGTCCCTTCCCATCACAAGCCGAATTTGCCAAAAGAAGAGACTATTATAAATATTTTTAAATGTCTCTTCTTATATTAAATATTAAATAAAGATGTATGAGATGACTAATGCAGCATAATCAAGCTGCATAATATAAGCACTGACCACAGTATTTCAATGCTAGTTTTATTCTTTGTGAGAGAAAAGGGGTTTTAAAAACTAATGCATAAAATAAGGAAATGGTTTTAAAGCAAAACTGTGCTAAATTGACGGTTTTGCATCACAACATTTTCTTGGGAAATATAAAGGCAATCTCTCCCAATTGTGCAAAAACACCTCCCTTTTACTATCCCCTAGAGCTCTCTATAGCTTTTCCTGTAGAATAAGATGCTGTTATTTCTCTAGGGGATAAAGAAAACTAATCTCACCACTTGAAATTCACATACTGTGCTCTAGTTTTCTGAGATTTTCAAAAGAAGGCCCTGCTCTCACTCCCCTTCTCATCTCACGAGACACAAGAGCCCACTCCATCAGACGTAGCGCAAGCTCTCTTCACTGTCACAGTTCAAATGTTTTTTTATCTTTTCTCAAACAAGTTATTGTATCTTTTGAAATATTTGAATATACTTGACAACTGAAATCACATATTTTACTAATTTTCAAACATATTTTAGTCTCTGAAATGGTCTTTAATGGGATTTACTCAACAGACTGCATATTTTAACAATCAGCTGGTGTGCTCCCTTGATTGTGCTGCATATTTGAATACTAAAGGTTTTATATATATATATTTTGATTAAGCCTCATACTTTAATGAGCCACATAAATTATGTCTTTGCTGAGAAGGACTGTTGGAAACTTTGTATTGAAGTGTTTGGGAGGCATTCCTCTTATATCCTTGAGTGTATGCTTATGTATGTACATGGGCCTGGAGGGAGGTTTTGCTGGTGTCTGGGTAGTTGCTGTTAGAAACAAGCCTAAAGGAAATACATTTGTTTTAAAAAAAAGAAAAATGAGCACCAATTTTTAATTATAAGTTCAGGTTTCAACTGAATGGAATTGTGCATTCATGTTAAAAAATATCCCTGAAATTCCATTTCTTTAATATAACTTTAATATTTTAGTGATGGATCTTCTATACATTTCTGTGTGTATGCATGTGGAACATAGTACAGGGGTGGGCAACCTTTTTGTGAGTGCGTGCCAAAACCAGCAAAATCTCTGACTCAAAATTCTTCTGCGTGCCAACCCTAATTTTTTGAGAACATGTTACGCCTACTTGATATCTCTTATGGTGTACGTATGTGAAGAACCTTGAAGAAATAATAAAATTCATTCAAGCGACAAAAACACAGTATATGATGATGAAAAATACATTTATTTTTTAATGTATACATGTACACTGATAGTCCGACAGAAAACTTTATGACTCCATTTGATATTATCAGTGGGACTTTTGCTGCTGCATCACTGATGACAGAGATTTTACATCAGGTTTATATTTCGTGACCTTCAGAGATATGCACGAGCTACTACTTTCATCAGCCAGGCTACTCCTATTATGAGACTTAACAAAATTCATCACTGAGAACAAAGATTCACAAGCGTATGTAGATGAAACACTGATGACAGAGATTTTACATCAGGTTTATATTTCGTGACCTTCAGAGATATGCAGGAGCTACTACTTTCATCTGTCAGGCTACTCCTATTACGAGACTTAACAAAATTCATCACTGAGAACAAAGATTCACAAGCGTATGTGGATGAAACCAAAACACTGGTCGGATCTAGGAAGGCAGGGAGAGTTAAGGCAGAGGCATAGAAATTGCTCTTCCCCTCTCTCGTCAATCCATGTCTATGGTCTTTAAGATAACTTGTTATGTAAAATTATTTATTTATTTAAGATGCACCTACACTGAATTTATCTGAAAAATAAAAAAGTCTATATTAAGAAAAAAATTGTAAATTGAAGATTATAAGAGAGGATTTCGCGTGCCAGCAAAAATTACTGGCGTGCCATGTTTGGCACCTGTGCCAGGGGTTGCCCAACCCTGACATAGTATATAAACTCCTGAATGCCCTGGTTTTGTTAAGATGTACTGAACTCAGTTGTCAGCAATGTGGTCAGACTAAAGTTTAACAGTCACTTTCAGGCATTAAAAAAGTCCAGTCTAAGCTAAATAAGTATTTTTTATCTTACATTCAATATAAGGTTTCTTTTCTGTCCCCAGACTAGGGAACAGCAAGAAAAAAATAAGTGCGGTCTTTTGTTCAGTCTCCTTTCCCTTTCTATTATGATTAGAACTGAAAAATGTCTTTCAATCACTGGAGCTATCTTTTAATCTTAAATCTCTATTGGCTGCCAATATCTTCTACCATAAGTGTCTAAATGTTGAAACTATTTTTCTCTGCCCCTCTCTCTCTCTTTTCTTGGTCTGAGAACACATTTGTGGGATCTGCACCTGTGCTTACTGCCCTCCCCCGCTCCATGAATCATAAAGTTCAGGGTGCAGACTTTTCTCTTGGGTTTTTGTCTGACAAAGTTGAAGAATCAATTCATGGATTAATAGATTTCTTTAATAAAAATGTAGAAGTTTATTGGGAGCATATACCAATTCCATCTGGGCAGGGGGGTCCCCAAATTGGAAAGGCCTGCTCTCTCGTTCTCTCTCTCTCTCTCTCTAATGGGAAAAAATCTAAATCTGAATCTGTAATTGACTGAGTCTCTTTGTCTCTGGGTTTATAAAGGCTGTAACTCTTTGTCTGGACATGACCTTTTCTAATTGGACCCTTTCCTTAATTAGGACACCTTTGCTTTCCTCATTGGTCACTCTGTGGCATAGTATCAGTTTCAAAGCTCAAAGCCCATGTGGTGCCCCTCTCTTTCTCTCTCCTTATCTTGCAACATTCCTCTATCCTCTGTGAAAATATATTTCCTTCTTCCTGATATCCTGTGACTTTTCTTTATCCTCTGTGAATGTATGTCTTCCTCCCCCCTTATCCTGTGGCATTTCTCTGTCCTTCACATATCCATCTTATCTGTTCAGGTTGGAGTTGCTTTTGATCTACCTATGGCTTTCTCCTAGTTGTCCTGGCCAGAGATGTGTTATTACCCTTTATGGGTCTCCCAGCTGCTCAGGTCAGGGCTGCTTTAATTGCTCAGGCCAGAGATACCTCTGTCCTTGGTTTAAGGCTGTTTTGATTACTCAGGCCAGAAATACCTCCATCCTTACTGGACACCCCTTCCTGTCTGCCTAATTAAGCTAGACCCTTATCATCTACACATTGGCACAGACAATGGACTTTGCTGACTCCTCACAATGGCTCCTCAGGCCTGGCCTCTGGCAGTATACCCCTCATAGACAATTTCAACTGAAGCCCCTTTCCAGTCAAGTCCTTTCACCACAGCTTTAACCCTGTGTGCACTAAATCCAGGGTTGCTCTCTCTCTCAGCCCCAACATCCAGTGGAAGAGAAGAGTCTGCCCCTGGCTTTCCTCTTGCCACAGCTTCAGAGGAAGTTTTCACTTTCAAACTTTTCTAGGTGAATGTGGGGACTGGTGGCCCTCACTTCAAACCAGAGGGCATGCTTCATGCACTATCAAGAAGTCACTTACCTTTTCTACAAACAATGTATCAGGGGGATAACATTTCAGACCCTCAAGACGGTTTTTCTGAGGGTCCAATTCCCCTAACTATGGCCTAAGCACAAAGACAGGTGTCCCAGGTGCTCTCTGTCCTTTCATAATCCTTCCTTGAATCTTCATTCCCTTTTATGAGGAGGTTGGGGTGACAATCACTGGGCCAGTTTAGCCACTCTTAGTCCCATGAGGATGTGTCTAGATCACTTTTTTGATGGTTCTCAAAACCCATTTCCTTAGCTTTGAGGATGAAGCTCAGAATCCTAACATTACAGGAAAGACATTATTCTATATCCTACTATATACCCATGGAAATCTACATATATATCATCACACAGCACATGGCCTTTTGTCAGAGAGAACTTTTTTATTATGTCCTATCCTTCCTCACTCTCTCACACTCAATGATAGTAAGCAGATAAGGGTTCTTCAATGTATTTCCCTATAATATATCCGTATACAAATATATTTGTACATATACTAGTGCCCCAGTGCACAGATTCATGCACATTGAAAGGAAATTAATTAGAAGGTGACCAGCAGGGTGGGACTGGGCCAGACGAGCCAGACATGCCCTGTAGCCAACCTCCCACAGTCCCTCCCCAGCTGGCCACACCTAGAGCAGCGCCGTGGCTCCAATGGCATCTACGGAGTAAGCAGGGTCCCTCCTGCAGGTGGGGTCCCTCGGCCTGGCCTGCGAGGATTGGGCTGAAACCAGCTCTCCAACATCCTCCCAGGGGTCCCAGATTGCGAGAGGGTGGTTCTCAGGTGACGCACCCTGGAATCGGGCTCCCTCCTCTCTCTTTCCGGAGTGTGTCACCCAAGAACCACAGTTGCCAAGTCATTGCAGCTTGGAAGCTCCTGCATTGAGTGTTTGCCCCCTAGTGGTCATTGTGGGTCATAGCTACTGGTCGGATGGTCAGACGGTCGCTTAGCCTTTTATATATATATAGATACTCTTTGTCAATGCACTTTTTTTCTGTGTTGATCTGGTTATTCTATTTTTTTTCTTTATTGTTGAGAGTCTTACAAATGTTTTCCCTTCCTCACCCCTCATTATCCCCCTTCACCTGGTTCTCACCCTGCCCCAGGCCTACACCACCCTGCTCCACCCTATTATCTGTCTCCGTGGGCAATGCATATGTGAATCTTACTGCCCTCCCTCCCCACCCTTCCCTTTTTCAATGCTCTTTTTTTAAAAAAAATAATAATGTTATATTATCTACAATTATCTACATCGTGGCTTTTGCAGTAAAAAATGCAGTGTAGAATTATCTCCCAATCAGCTGATAAATAATTATTCTTTCTTTGTGGCTGAATGATGTTACCTTTCTTCTCTCACTACAATGTTTTAAAAAGCATTTACTGATGTTACATTTTTATGGGCTAGATTATCAGAAGTGACTGAGTCACTTTTCAATTTAAATTGTTTTCCAATGAAAGGCTATAACAAGTCCCCCCCCCCTTTTTTTTTAATCCAGAATCACTGACACTGGCAGTATTTAATCTTTTAAAAATACATTTTGTAATACTCATCTTTAGATTGATTTCTATTTCTCAAGCTACTTGTGATATTGATGTTTATTGCTAATTTAGATGTGTTATTGCAACTTTTCTATTCATATCCTTTGGCATTTTTATTTTATAAGTTCCCTCAGCAGATGACTGGATTAAAATGTTGTGGTACATAATGAAATATTATGCTGCTGTAAAAAAAGAAAGAATTCTTACCATTTGCAACAGCATGATGGAACTGGAGAGCATCATGCTAAGTGAAATAAGCCAGCCAGAGAAAGATAAATACCACATGATCTCACTCATTTGTGGAATATAATGAACATCATAAACTGATGAACAAAAATAGATACAGAAACAGAGAAGCATCAAACAGTCTGTCAAACCTCAGAGGGAAGGCGGGCGGGCGGGGGGTGGTGGTGATGGTAAAAGATCAACCAAAGGATTTTTATGCATACATATAAGCATAACCAATGGAAAGACACTAGGGGGGTGAGGGCATGTGCCCAGAGGGTAGGGGTGGCTGCAGAGAGGCCAATGGGACAAAAAGGAGATATATGTAATACTATATGTAATACTTTAAACAGTAAAAAAATGGCATTTTTATTTTAGATATTGTTCTTGCCAATTTCTAGTTCTTTATGTACTATAGATATTAATTATGCGTATGTTTTCAATGGTTTTTTAATTTTTAATTATACTTATTAAAATGTTCAAATACATGTTAAGATAGGCAGAATAGTATAATCAATACGTGTTGTTTAACAATTATTAGCATTTTTTAGTATTTGCTTTGGGTGGTAGATTTCATTGCTTATTGTAGTTATTCTCTCTTCCTATAACCAGTTACATACATATATATGTATGCATATGCTATATAATAGTATATACATATATACTTATTTATTTATTTATTTGTTTTGTTTATTTATTTTGTAGAAAAGCAAGCAAGAATGTATTGACCACAGCAATAACATACTTAGGGCAGTGAAACAAGGAAGGGCATAGGAGAAGCAACAGGAGAGCCTATTGCTGTGAAAGTCATTGAGAAGTCAGAGAAAAGGGGGCCTTGGAGACAGATTCAGGGAGTGAGCTTGGGACAACCCGCTGCTGCTGCCCAGGACAGAGGGGAAGGGAGTGGCACGGGCATGCTCCCAGGAGAGAGAGCATGCCTATCCTATCTAATAAAGAGGGGCTATGCAAATTGACCGTCACACCGTCACATAGGTGAGGTAATTTTATGCCATCACAGAGATGACGGCATCCAGTCCCCTCAGCCCCACTGGGGGGTGACAGGCATGAGGTGCGGCCAGACCTGCCCTCAGCCCCCAGCCACCAGGGCTGGCTCGAGGCATAGGTAAGCCTAGGATGTCAGCTGCCCAGCCGCCCAGGGCCAGCCCGAGGGGCAAGCAAGCCTCAGATGGCAGCTGCCCAGCTGCCCAGGGCTGCCCGAGCCTCAGGTAACCAGGGCCAGCAGAGGCTTGAACTGCCGGCAGTGGCGGTAGCAGAGGTGTAATGGAGGCATCGCCTTCCCCTGATCGCCAGGTTGCCTCCCACCCCTGAGGGTTCCTGGACTGTGAGAGGGGGCAGGCCAGGCTGAGGAACCCCCCTTCAGTGCATGAATTTTCATGCATCATACCTCTAGTTTATATATATATGACATACAGATACCTAAAGAGACATACAGATATATATATATACTTCTGTTTTAGGTATCTGTATGTCTCTTAGAAAGTAAATTTCTATTCACTTATATTTTTAACTACTTAAATGTGGCTTAAATGGGTGGATTAGAGATGAGATTCTATTTGAATTGTATGTCTAGTTTGGTAACAACACCATCAATGAAATTACCTCATAATAAAAATAATCTCTTACTCTCATGGACTGTCTAGCACCAGTAAAACAGATATGCTGGTCTAAACCTTGATTTATATGTTACTTAGAACCCCGAGGAAGGAAAAATAACTATACATGTTATTTATAATGATTTTATCATGCTATAGATTGAGAAATATGGTTTTACATTTATATTACCATTCATTCACTTGTAAAGGAAAGTTATAAAAAGTATTTTTTAAAGCCAGATGCTGCTGGATATCAGAGAAATTGCTGTGGAAAAAAAACCATAGTTCCTGGTATCAATACATTGTTCCATCTGAAATGAACAATTTCTGGTTTTGACTCCCCAGATTTCAGCCCCTGTACTGAACTTTTATGGGTTTTTTAAATCAGAAATTATGAAGAGCTTGAGATTTTACTCTACTTGTATATTGTTATCTTGCCACAGTTTCAAATATGGTACCAAAAAAACATGAAACCTCTGTATCAAAAAGACAAAGACATTTTAGTACTAACAAGAATGACAGAGCCAGCCTAACTTGTTTGGCTCAGTGGATAGAGCGTCAGCCTGCATACTCAAGGGTCCCAGGTTCGATTCCAGTCAAGGGCATGTACCTTGGTTGTGGGCACATCCCCAGTAGGGAAGTGTTCAGGAGGCAGCTGATCGATGATTCTCTCTCATTGATATTTCTAACTCTCTAGACCTCTCCCTTCCTCTCTGTAAAAAAATCAATAAAATATATTTTTTTTTAAAAAAGAAAAAGAATGACAGAGCCAGAATACCATGTTAGTGCTGGTTAACTGAGCCCCATTCCCACACAGCAATACAATTAGGGCCAGGTGTTGGATGCACAGACAGTGGAGATGTATTACAAGAGAGGAAGCCTTTGGTGCAGTGTAGGAGGTTTGGGCAACCTGAACATCCTCTTGTCCAAAGAGAGAGACATTACCTTCATTACCCTGGATCTAAGCAAATCTTCTCTAGGGATGGAAGTGAGTCATCTCTATCTTTACTGGGATATAAATAAAACTGAGCAAATTGGCTGTTAATGCCTAGACACAAAGTAACTTGGGAGATTTGTAGATAATTTACTCCCACCAAAGGGAAGTCCTCATTTTACTTTTGCAAGGGTGTAGCATCTGTGTTATGAATGGACAACCTCTTGCTCCCACTCTGCACAATGTTTTACTTAGAAAGTCTATCATATCTAATCTAATTCAAATTCTCTTTTCCTCATTAAACATGCACAAAGTGTTATTTGACAAAGTTATTACATTCAACATGCATTCTTTGAGAGTATGATAATCAATAAACAGATCATCAAACATTGAATACATGCAAGACACATATGATAGAAAGATGAATTGGACATGTTTTCTTCCAACAAGGAGCTCAACAATCAGTGGGGAGGAGGTGGATTGCAGACACATAAATAACTATGGTAGAAGGGTAAAGAGGCAGCAGCACACAGGTATTAAGATTATAAGCTCTAGAGAAAGCCTTCCTTCTTGACTTTTCTAGTTATGGTTGAGGCAGTTTATTTAAACTTTCTCTAACGTAGTAATAATGACCTGGTAATAGATCCATGAAAACATAATTACATATGTACTAATATAAAGCACATCATACATTTTAGCTATTATTATTATGCTAAGTGATGGCTATGTCTAAATTGATTTCAACTTATGGTTGAGAAAGCACTGTGTAACTAATCTTCTTTTAATTTTCTTTAGGGCATATGTTACTATCTAAAATGATAACATGCATATACATACATAACTATATATATGTAGGCATATATATATTTATTGAGGATTTATTTTCATACATATGTTTACTTATTTGTTTAGATCACATTTCTCTATAATATAATTTAAAAAGCAACTAAGACCTTCTCTATTTTATTATTCCTGTATTTCGACTCTTAGAAAATTATATTGCATTGTATGGTCCAAGTAAATATTATTGAATACAGTCAGCTTAGAGTAGTCAGGGGAAGTAAGAAGTGCTTAGAAATTCACTAGCACACATGTATTGATAAAGTACAATGTGTTTTTGATAGAGCTGGAGAAAGTAATTAATGGCTGGAGATTATGCTGGAAAGCCATGATGAAACCAATTTGCAAAAATTCCAAGCCTACCATGTTAAGGACATTTTATTTTAAAACAGTGTAGCATCAGGTTCTTCAACAAGAGAAATATCTGCAGATATTTTGTTTATACAAAACTAGGTCTGCCCTAACCGGTTTGGATCAGTGGATAGAGCATCGGCCTGCGGACTCAAGGATCCCGGGTTTGATTCCGGTCAAGGGCATGTACCTTGGTTTCGGGCACATCCCCAGTGGGGAGTGTGCAGGCAGCAGCTGATCGATGTTTCTCTCTCATCGATGTTTCTAACTCTCTATCCCTCTCCCTTCCTCTCTGCAAAAAATCAATAAAGTATATTAAAAAAAAAAACTAGGTCAGCAATATTTCAAATGGATTGGATTGGGACAAAAGAGAATAGATACATGAATTAAACTTCAGATAAGAGATAACAAGTGCCTGAACTAGGTCTCCTGAGATGGATTCAAGTGGTATTTTATAGACATTGCAGACAAGATTGGTGAGTAATTAATATGTGAGATGAGCTGGGTACAGGGTCAACAGAGTTGATGATTCAGATTGCAGTTTGATTATACTATGTGACTCACTCACTTAAAAACTTGGACTACAGTAATTGTCAACAATTCCCATGGGTTCTCTAAGGAACTGCGAATTCAAACCAGGGGCCAAATTAAATCCTTCTAGATTGAGTCAGTGTACCAATTTATATAAGACAAGGCAGCTGCTGCCTCCACAAAGAACTAAAGAAACAGAAACAAACTTGCATTTTCCTTGAAAAGATGTAAATAAACTTATCACACACACCCTACTGACTGCACTTACTCCTATAATCAAAGATAATGTTTCAAACCCCAAAGATTAACAGAGGATCAATCCAAGGTCTCCAAAAATTACAATAAGGAAAAAAATAAAAGACCTATTTAAGCAATAATTTGCAGTAAAATATTAAGAATTTGTTTCTTTATAAAGTTTGAAACACTTCACAATAAAAATAACACATGGCAATCTAATTAACTATAACAAACTACTAAAAGAATTCCTTCTCAGAAGGAATCTGCAATGTTTCAGACAAAAACTCAGTGGGATAATTTAAACTTTGGCCTCAGTTGGTAAAAAATTATAATAATAATAGAGAGCACAGAAATTAAGAAAGGGTCAAGTTTTAAGTATATATATTTGTAAAAGCAGCTTTATCAAAGGAAAATAGAAAGGACTTTGAAAATAATTTCTAAAGGCTGAAATTATTTGATACTGGACATTTGTCCATAGGTTCTGAAGAGCCAACAGAGTATGTGAAGAGAGTCATGATTTGTTCAGCTTCGGGAACACCAGACTCTTCCCAGACAAAGGAAGCATCCCATTTAGGTACGGACTCTGTGTTTAAAAGGTTTTGCCAGCTCAGTGCGAAGTGCTTGTTCTGTATGATAGCGGGTGCTGAGAGCAAAACCAGCTCTGGTTTTATACTTTTCACTATCTCTTTCGCTTGCCCTACTTAGGTACTTCTATTTATATGATAAATAAAGAGGAGCAAAAACAGTGATTTCTCCCCCCTTTTGATAAAGAAGCACTTTATCAAAAATCTGAAATACCTTTCTATTATTACTACTGAGAACAGTAGAGACCTGAAGTGCAGGCCCAGAATGAGGGCACATGAAAGCCTGCAGTGAAGTGGAGAAAGGGGCACAGAATATGTGCACAAGGGCAACCTTTTATATGTGGGAATCTTCTGCTTGAGTTCTCTGTTACTGTTGAAAACTAACTATCTGGTGTGCTAAAATAGATAGGAAAGGACCGAGAGTACTCTGTGTTATGAGGATGCTTTCATAACATGGAGCATGAAAGAACCAATAGATGATTTTCTGTTACTATGTAAAACTTTCTAGTATTTAATTAGCTGTGCCAACTCCCTCACACATACTGAAATTCAATCACATATATGAATTATTAAAGTTCATGCAAAAAGAACGCTCTTAGAATGAAAGATGAAAGAAGTAAATGAATAAACACCCAAGAGTGTTCCCAGGAAGGAGAGCCCTTTATGATATTTTTCAATTCTCAAAACAGTCACTTCAGTGTTTCACCAGACTAGCAGATGTGATAGCAAAAATCTTGGGTATCTCAGGACAATAATCATTTCCTATGTTTACTGGAGAAGAAATAGCCCACGAAAGAGGAAATAATAGAGAGTGGAAATATTGTGATTCATTCTAAGATTTGCTCAAATAATGGCATTGTGAGTCTCTCTTCCTCTCCAATTATTGTTGTTGTAGTTAATATCAGCTGCACTTTTATTGTGTTGGTTTGTTTTCAAGCAAGACCCTAATATACTCAGGCTTATGTGGTGCTTATAATTTACAAATTCAGAAGAGAAATAATATTACTAATTCTTTTAGAATTCTATCGTGAAACTCGTTGGCTATATGACCTTGGGCAAGCAACTTAACACCTCTGTGCCTCAGTTTACCTATAAAATGAGTTTTACAAAAATAGTATCAAAGCTCATAAAGTTGTGACAACTAAAGTATTTCTTCCACATAAACCATTTGAAATAGTGTTTGGCACAGACAAAATACTCCACTATAGTCATATAAAAATAAATACAAGAGTAACCAATCTCTCTCACAGTGTCAATGTTTTAAGGGTCCTGACTGGCTCTATTTGGGTAATGTGTTCACCTGTGCATCAATCTCTGTGCCCAGAGTGAGGACATAGCCAGAATTCAGGCTGGGAAGTACAAGGCTTCTTCAATGACAATGACATGGGATGCGCGGGGGGGGGGCGGGGGGGGGGGGGGCCGGGAGGTGAAGCAAACCAGGAGTTGACATCTTTCTATCCAGGTCCTTCTTCTATTCACTTGCTTCTAGTAATTCTCCTCTCATCATTACATTCTTCCCCCGCCTCCAATAACTCTACTTCCAGAATCCTAGGATCATACTGTGGCTTTAGTATGCGGGTATTATTTTATGTGTCCTAGACCTTTTAATGGCAATTGTCTTTGTAAGACACAACTGTGTGCCTTTATGATATTATAGACACTTACTACTTCAAATGGAAAATGTGTGAATTCAATCAAAACAAAAATCATATTAATGGGTTTATAATTTTTACATAAAATGCTAGTCAAATGAATGAATTATTTAATTTTAAACTGGCACAGTCAAAGTCAAACCACCACAACTATAGAAAAATGGTGATGAAAAAAATAAAATAAAAAATAAATTTTAAAAAAGAACAAGTGTCCTTATGTCTTTTATCTTTTATGAGAAGCAGGTTTACTCCTTTCTGGTTGGAAAGTTAATCCAAAAAGTATGCAAATTCTTTAATATAAGTCTTCTGTTCATGATGTCCTGACCATAATACTTTTAAGGATATATTGGCAGAAAAATCACAGCACAGTAAAACTGGGAGATCTCCAGTGGAAAAGAAATGGTGCACAAACTGAGCTTAGCAGATCTAACAGTATTTGTGCCCTTTAAGGATGTGTTCCACTCATCTTCCTTGTTTCTAATGCACTCAAAGGCTCAGCCTGACAAATTCATACTGAGAACAAATTGCATAACGCTCCAAGACTGACACTTCCAAAGTTCATCCATTCTATAGTTGCTTGACATTAGAAAAGGGCAACTTTTAAAAAACGAATAAAATAGATTTTCTCACTCTGCTGCTCATGTCTCAAAAAGAGCTGAACAGGTTTTTTGAAACTTAACTTTTAAAACAATCTATCATTCAACACTCGCCATTTCAACATTGATGCCGTTAAGATTAGCAACAGTAAATTTTTCTAAAAATCTAAATATCTAAAGATATTAAATAATATTAAATATATAAGTTCATGAGAATAAAGACCATCTCATTCATGAAACACTTAATTGTTTTTAATAAGTGATCAATTTAATGGATGAGTAAGAAGGATTCTTTATGGAATATAAGCAATAAATAATGGTGAAATGAGCAGGCAGGTCATCCTGAAGTTATTAATTCATGACAATCTTATTTCTGGCACTGAATCAATTATACTCAAATAATTAATGTGTGGCACTAACAAGAGACAAAAAATAAACATTCAAGTGAATTTATACTAGTCTATATTATTAAAGATATAGACATTAAGTTTACCTCTGACATACTATTCAGGGCTACTTTATATTGAAGTGGTACTAACCTAATTCAAATTGGCTTTGTTAGGAAAAGGAATTGATTTAAGAATGCAAACATGACTTCTAGGAATCTAGATTGATTCTAACATCAGAACATCTTGATCTAGGGTCTAAAATAATGTCTCAAAGCTCTGTTCTCTCTTCATCTTTCATGGCTCCTTTTGTCAGCTTCCCCCTATTCCACAAGTATATTACCGGCTTTATTCTTAAAAAAAAAGTGGGGGGGGGGATATTTTGGTCATGTGCCGAGCCCTCATCAATTATTGTATCAGGGGCTTTAGCTGTAGTGATTATCCCAGGTCATGAGTCATGTGCCTACTCAGGAGGCAAAAGGAAATTCACTGAAATTAACAGAAATATCAGAGATGTGGGTAGGGTAGTTCCATATTGAAAGTGTTGGTACATTGATCACACAAATGGTCTCAATTGTTTGCACTTCCTTGTTTCTAGATCCTTTGCAATGCAATGTGACTTTATACTTGTTGCTATCATGGGCAGAGACTATTTCTCCACCTTTTGAATCTGGGATGGCTTTGTGATTTGCTTTGGCCAACAGAATACCCCTGCTCTCTCTCTCTCTCTCTCTCTCTCTCTCTCTCTCTCTTAATATATTTTATTGATTTTTTTTTACAGAGAGGAAGAGAGAGGGATAGAGAGTTAGAAACATCGATGAGAGAGAAACATCGATCAGCTGCCTCCTGCACACTCCCTACTGGATATGTGCCCACAACCAAGGCACATGCCCTTGACCACAATTAAACCTGGAACCCTTGAGTCCACAGGCCAATGCTTTACCCACTGAGCCAAACTGGTTAGGACTCTGCTCTCTTTCTTGACCTCTTCAACTACCAGGCACCAGCTAGGCTGATGGAGAACAGGAAAACACATGTAGTGATCTGTCCCAGACAAGACGATGATCTGTTGCAGGTAAGGCTGACCTAGATCAGCCACAGCCCATAAAAACACTTCAATTAACTGCAGATAAATGAATGAGCCCAGCTGAGATCAAACAATTTAGCTCATCAAAACTAACTTTGGAAGAAATAGATTTAAAAAAACTTTAATTGAGTTTTAGAGAGGAAGGGGGAAGGAGGAGAGAGAGAGAGATATATCAATCACTTGCCTCTCATGGGAGAAAGCTACAAATAACTGAGCCACAACCAGCCAAGGCTGGAAGAAGTAGATTTTGAACCCAAAAAAGAATTTAGGTACTATAAAATAATGAACGGGTTTCCATTGTTGATTGGAACTCTCTCTAAAATGAAATATTTGCCTGCCATGATTATATAAATGACAACATCCAATGGAATAATCTATAATAATAAAAGCGTAATATGATAATTAGACTGGACAGCTGAACGACCTTCTGGACATCATTCCGGATGTCCTTCTGGATGAAGCTGCATGTCGGGGGCTGAGGCAGAGGTGGTTAGGGGCAATCATGCAGGCAGGCGAGCAGTTAGGGTAGATCAGGCAGGCAGGCGACTGATTAGGGGCAACAGGCAGGCAGGCAGAGTGGTTAGGGGAAATCAGGCAGGCAGAAAGAGGCAGTTAGGGGCTATCAATCAGGCAGGCAAGTGGTTAGGGGATATCAGGCAGGCAGGCAGGCAAGCAGTTAGTAGCCCACGGTTCCAGATTGCAAGAGGGATATCCAACTGTCAGCTTAGCCACAGCAGTATCAGGCCTAAACTGGCAGTCGGACATCCCCTGAGGGGTCTTGCATTGTGAGACGGTGCAGGCTGGGCTGAGGGATCACCCCCCATGCACGAATTTCATGCACCAGGCCTCTAGTCTATATACTGTATGTAAAAGCCTAAGCAACAGTTTGACTGTTTGACCGTTCAACAGGTAACTATGACGTGCACTGACCACCAGGGGACAGACACTCCATGCACAGGCATGGAAACATGGAACAGACTGATGAATCTCAGAGGCAAGGGGGAGGGGAAAGGGCGGGAAGAGATTAACCAAAGATCTTATATGCATACGAGAGGCCTGTTGCACGAATTCTTGCACCGGTAGGGTCCCTTGGCCTGGCCTGTGGAGATTGGGCTGAAACCAGTAGTCTGACATCTCCCAAGGGTCCTGGATTGCAAGAGGGTGCAGGCTAGGCTGAGGAACCCCATTGTGCACAGCCGGGCCTCTAGTTTTATTATGAAAAACAATATACACTAAAATTATATTACATTGTGTCTTTTATATAGAATAGTCTTATTGCCTAAGAGATGCAATTCCTTAAAATGGTCTGTAAAGTATTAAAGGGTACAATACTATAAGAAAATGAAAGATTTTGTGGCTAAAATAAATGATTAATAAAGCTAAAAATTGATCTAAACACTGAGGTATGCTTTTTAAGATAGGCTGCCAATCAATCCCTAGATTTGAATCTTTTTTCTTTGCATTTAAAAGCAAGACAAAGTAAGAAACCCATGAATTAATAATGCAAAGCATGAAAAAAAAATGCAAAGAATGCAAAGTTAACTCTGAAGGAGTCACCTCACCAACCACCATTATATAATATTAAGCCACTATCAATGGAATGGAAAGTCAAAAAATTAGAAAGATGATTATAATGATAGTGGTGATGATGATTATGGTTGGCTACTAGAGCAACAGAATGAATAACTTGAAGTGTAATTCATACTTAGGCTGTCTATAGGGACCTTTGCAATGAGTAAGAAGAAGCCAGAGAGTCATTTCATGATGTAATTTTCTCACAATTATATCATGTTACTCAAAGTCTCACTTAATATCTTTTCAAATATAACTCTTGAGGTTCCCTCCAGAGAGTATCAATCCTCCTAAAGCTGTCCCTGTGCTTTCTGAACTGCTGCAATAAAGATTAGTCAGGGATTGTAAAGAAGATAACTCTTTTCACACTAACTAGATCATGTTAAGAACAACTTTATGAGGCTGTATTTCTCTGGTTAATCAAATCATATGCCTATTAGCAATATTTGTATGGAATGAGTCTATAATTTATTGTTGATTAAATGTAGTGTTTTAATTTTAAGACAGGTATCAAGCTCCTCACTAAAAATTAAACACTTGAAAAAATTACTAGTACTAACATTGTGGCATCTTAGTTCTGAATCTTACCATTTCTCCTCTGAAACAAAGTGAAAATAGGGAAACATTCATAAGCTAATTTTCACCCAAACTATGAAACATAAAACCTAAAAACTGCAATATATTTTTAGGTGCTATCAAAACAGCTGAGACCCATATAGCAGTGTAGGGATTTCTGAAAGAAGTTACACAGGGAGCCCAGCTCCATATCCTCAGCAATGATGAATCTCAGATGCTTCCATTTAAAAATCATTCCCAAAAGTTGAGCCTCCATGATTACTAAGAAATGCTATGAGCAGGACAGATTTCTCCAAATAAGCAGGAGAACTAATAAAGGGGTAGAGAGAAGGTGGGGGAAATGTACAGAGTAAAGAGCTCTGAAAGCACCAGCAAAAATCACCTTCCAAAAGTCAGGGAATCATTTTGGATGCATATATGGGGGACAGTGGCTGATGAAGAAATTCTGGGGGTGTAGGGCTGGTAAGGAAAAGCCTAAGGCACCTGCATAAGTTCGGAGGGGCAGCAAAGACATGACTTGATAGAGCATTATGTTTGAAGGAAATAGCAAATTATCAAGTGAAGAAGCCTTTTGCCCAGGCCAGTGATCTACCCCAACACTCTTGCTTAAATCCCTTCTCTCCCAACTAGGAATCTCTTAGAAAGAGCTGGTCCATAAAATTGCTGCTCGCCCAAATATGGGTAATCAAAAAGGAAACAGAAAATATATTTAAATAAGGATTAAAGACAGAATGCAATAGAATTTCTCTACAAAATAATTTTTCAAGGAAACATTGCCATGGAACAAATAAATATTGTAAACATTCTACTATGAATTAGAAACAATTATAGTAATGAAAACCAGAGAATCAATAGTTTAAAGCAGAATACAAAAACTCAAATAAGACATGGCCAGACAACCCATAAAAGTGAAAGATAACTGACAGAACTCTAAACAAACAAAAAAAGAAAGAAAGAAAGAAAGAAAGAAAGAAAGAAAGAAAGAAAGAAAGAAAGAAAAAGAACAGCCCTAATCAGTTTGGCTGAGTGGATAGAGCATTGGTCCTTGGACTGAAGGGTCCCAGTTTGATTCCAGTCAAGGGAACATGCCTTGGTTGCAGGCTAGATTCTAGGCCCCAATTGATGTACGTGCGGGAGGCAACCAATCAGTGTGTCTCTCTGACATCAATTTTTCTCTCTCTCTGTCTCTCCCTTTTCCTTCCACTCCCTCTAAAAATCAATGGAAAAAAATGTCCTCAGGGGAGGATTAAAAAAAAAAAGAATAAACAATATAGATTATGTACCAATTATGTATCATAGAATTAGAATTGTTCACTTGAAACTTATATACTCTTATTAACCAATGCCACCCCAATAAATTTAATAATAATTAAATATAAAAAATAAAGACAATAGAATACAAGAAAACAAAACATTTAGAGAAATGAAAGTTAAAGGTCCAAAAAGGTAGAATAGTCTGCCTTTAAATGCTTTGTTTAAATTGACTACCTAAATCCTCATCTGTATATATGTATTTGAGTTAGTATCTGAACATTTTTTTTGTCTGTCTATTCCCAAACCAGTAACATGTTTTCTTACTGATGTAATAAATCTTATATGACCACTGTTTCTTCATTGCTCTTCTGTTCAGTGTTTTTCTCATTTTTCCTTATTTTGATTATTTTATTATTACAATTATCCTACTGACAATGTATCTGTGTGTACTAGTATATGTATGTATATTTGTGAAAACACCATTCACCTATGTTTTCTCCTAAGGTGTCTCAAAATATATATATATACTTTAACAGCTGATAATTCACTTAAATTTCACTCCTTTTTAGGTTTAGCTGATTTAAAATAATGGGTGAATCTAGCCAGTGATGGTGAACCTATGACACGCATGTCAGAGGTGACACACGAACTCATTTTTTTGGTTGATTTTTCTTTGTTAAATGGCATTTAAATATATAAAATAAATATCAAAAATATAAATCTTTGTTTTACTATGGTTGCAAAGATCAAAAAATTTCTATATGTGACACGGCACCAGAGTTAAGTTAGGGTTTTTCAAAATGCTGACACACTGAGCTCAAAAGGTTCGCCATCACTGACCTAGACTAAGCTTTGAACAAAGAAAATTTATCCACTAGACTTTTTTATGGGGATGAATACAATATAAACTTTACAGCACAAAACTAGCAACAGTTGATGAATTAAGGGCTCACAAATACCAAACAAAATGATTTTTGATGTTTGCGATTCCAGTGCTTCCATTATCAACAGTGCCTGGACCAGAAAGGTCATCAGTTTGAAAATAGTCATTGACAAAAAAATATATATATATTTATTTCTGTAGATTCTTTTAAATTTTGAAAATGAACTGTATGTTAATAAACACTGACTTGATAATCATTCAAAGTCTGTTTGGCATATATATGTGTGTATATATATATATATATATATATATGTGTGTGT
>NW_005364265.1:429962-434624 GCF_000412655.1 Myotis brandtii
TTTGGGATATACATATATATATAAAATGATTCAATATATACCAAGTAAAAATCTCAATAAAATTGTGAAATATTATGCTACTTTTGTTTAAGAAACTGGGAAAGCAAAATTTTATTCACATTTTCTTATATTTGCATAAAGCTGAAAGTATATCTAAGAAACTGAAAAAATAGAAAACATTAGATGGCAGGGGAATAGAGGAAATATAAAGGGTGACTTCATAATTATTTTAATATTTGAACAAATAGTTAATTATCTATTTCAAAAATGTATAATGTGTCTTTTAAAGAAACAATGTATTTTATCTTTTTTCTCCCTAGAAAGATTAACTGTGACAAAGAACATTTTTACATATAGCCGTTTAGGAGAGAAATCAAATAGGAAATTTATCATATCCTTTCCTGACTGTCATGTTTGTTTTAGACCGCATTGATCCAATGGTGAGCTGGGTAGATTATAAAACTACATAGCCCACCTGAGGTTGTTCAAATCAATGACTGTTGATCATTGGGCTACCATTTGTTGGAGGATAGTTCACGGACCTCCTACATTTCTGTAGCAGAAGCACTGACAGTCATTTGTCCCAGATCATGTTTTCAAGGATGTTTGCATGGTAAACTTATTTAAAAGAGAGAAATAGTGCCCAGGCTGTGTTGCTCAATGGTTAAGCATCGACCTATGAACCAGAGGTCATGATTCAATTCTAGGTCAGGACACATACCCGGTTGCAGGATCAATCCCCAGAGGGGGGTGTACAGGAGGCAGCTGATCAATGATTTTCTCTCATTATTGATGTTTCTATCTTTCCCTCTCCCTTTCTCTCTAAAAAATTATATATATAAATATATAAAAGGCAGGTTTGTTTATGGTATAATATAAAAAAATAATGTCTCTCTCCAAGGCAAATGGACAGGCTGCATGCAGTCCATTTGTAAAAGTTTGGGGTTTTCTGAGCCTGTGGTTTCTCTTGTATTATGAAACTTACTGCATGTGCAGAAACTTACTTGCATCCTTTGGAAATTTAGGCTCCAGGAACAAGAAAACGATCATACATAGGGTGCTACTATTGCAGTATATAGTAAATTATCCTTTGTCTGAGCCCAGAATCTCTTGTTTGCTGCCATTAAATGTCTGCAGACTAGCTTATCAGCTTGCAAGTAGCATAAAATCTCAGACTCATCATGGTCTTGACAACATTTAGACTAAAAAAAAAAAAAAGAAAGAAAGAAAGAGCCCTGGCCAGTGTGGCTCAGTTGATTGGGTGTCACCCTGTGCACCAGAAAGTTTGCCAGCTTGATTCCTGGTCAGGGCACAGCCCAGGCTCTGGGCTCAATGCCTAGTGTGGTGGCCTGCAGGAGGTAGCCAGTTGATGTCTCTCTATCACACATTGAGGTTTCTTTCTCTTTCTCCCTCTTCCTTCCTCTTTCTCTAAAAATCAATATTAAAGAAAATGTATTTTAAAAGGAAAGAAATATAACCCATATCAGATAGCTAATTACACTCAGATCTATTTTTTAAAGTAGCTATTAGCCTTTTGACCAACTTGCCATCTTGGCATTAAATAATCTTTGTATTGAACCAGTTAATTGTTTTAAAAGTAACAGAAAAAAATATAAAACAGCAAACAGAAAGATTCCATTTATATATGAGTGTGTGCATGAACCTGGAAGAATGAAGATTTCACTAGTGATACTCTCCAGGAGATTGAATGCCACATAATCTTAATTCACTTCCTTGTGCCTTTCCATACTTAATAATTTAAGGGGGAAATGCATAATTTTTTAAATGGCAATATTTTAATTATTAAAAATTAAAAATGTTTAATTCAAATTTTTTCAAACTGATTTGTGAGTATAGGCAAAATACACTTAAAACAATCATGTCAAATGTCCACATTGTTTTTCTAATGGCTTTTCTACAAATGTAATCCAAAAAGGAGCATGGAGAAATTGATATTTTCTCTGTCACTTCAGTATTAAAATACAAAAATAAAATTCTTAGACAGTTTGATAAGAATTAAGCTGTTGTAATGACCTAATCTTTGAGTCACTCCTTTATTTAAATATATATCCTGACAATATTTTACACTTGATTCAAATACATTCAATTTATTAATTTAAGCCAACGCATGCTACTTTTTAAAATTAGGATATTCAACACTTTTAAATCCCTTTTACCTCTAGTTGAGTTTGCCCAAGCATGCCTTTTCTTCCTCTCTTTCTCTTTAATGTTGCCCTTTTAGAAACATACGCTATTTTTTATAATGATACTGTAAAGTTGTCTGAAGGGGGTGATGGTTTAATCTATTATTTCTGACATAAAGGGTCAAGAGGCTGAGACAGATGTTTTTGAATTTGCTGAAGACACATTTGTGAATAAAAACCTCGTCTGAGTTCAGAAAGCTGAAAGCAGCTTCTTTCACTCCATATTAAAATTGATTCACTAATGCACTGTCCTAATGACTGTCATCACAATTTATATAGATTCATTTTATTAAAGCATATCAGTAAGTAGTCAGTTCTTTTCACAGTAAGGAGAGAGAAAAAATTAAAGAAATAAAGAGCTCTTCATTTCTTTCTTCATATAAAGTATAGTTTCCCAACCTCAGCACTATGGGCAATTTGTTCTACATAATTCTTAGTTGTCGGAGGTGGTGGAGGGGATGGGTAGTGCCAGGGAGGTGAGGAAAGAGGTGTTCTGTGCATGATAGGATGTTTAGCAGCATCCTGGCCTTTATTCATAGATGCCAACAACTTCCCCAGTAATAATATTTCCAGACATTGCCAAAATTCCCCTAAAGGCAAAATTAACTACATGATATAATTGTAATCAGAATTTGCCTAATGTAGTAGGTTAGTGTAACTGGCAAAACTGGGGATGGGATATTTTAGTTAACCTAGTGATATGTTTTATTACAGTCTTATTCTTGTTTACACTTTTTTATATTAGTAACTTCATCTTGGAAATATTAGTTCCTCAACTGCTCTTACACATGTAAAGAAAAGGCAGCTCTTGATAGGTATATGAGAAGAGGTTGTGATCCAATGAGAATGAAACAATGGTATTTGGCTATTAATACATTTTACATTCATAGAAAGTCAAAGATAGACAGAAAGCTATAAGGCATCACCTCTGTGCAAACTCCCTTGGAAAGCCTTTTCAACAAGCCCATCCTGATGCACTGCCAGAAAACAAGGTAACCAGGTATCCCAGTTTGCCTAGAACAGTGGCCTGCTGTGCTTGTTGTACCTGCATAATTATTAATAATGATTCCTTTAATTCCCCACAGTGTCTTAGTTTAGGATACTAAACTGAAAAATGTAATCCCTGGTCAATTTTAGTCTGCTGTGTTTGAGCTAGTAATAGTTCTTGGCCTTCTGTTCCTAACTGTCTCAGAAGTAGCTACTGAAACACATTGCAGGTACTGTAACTACTAGACAGCAGTTTTGTCTGGTATTTAAAAGCATGTTGTAAGTCTAAGATTGAATTCTAATTCCAACAATTATGAACTGTGATACTTTGGGTCTCAGTTTCCTCATATTTTTTAAAATATATTTTATTGATTTTTTACAGAGATGAAGGGAAAGAGGTCTCAGAAGTAGCTATTGAAACACATTGCAGGTACTGTAACTACTAGACAGCAGTTTTGTCTGGTATTTAAAAACATGTTGTAAGTCTAAGATTGAATTCTAATTCCAGCAATTATGAACTGTGATACTTTGGGTCTCAGTTTCCTCATATTTTTTAAAATATATTTTATTGATTTTTTACAGAGATGAAGGGAAAGAGATAGAGAGTCAGAAACATTAATCAGCTGCCTCCTGCACACCTCCTACTGGGGATGTGCCCACAACCAAGGTACATGCCCTTGACCGGAATCGAACCCGGGACCTTTCAGTCCGCAGGCCTATGCTCTATCCACTGAGCCAAACCGGTTAGGGCTCAGTTTCCTCATTTTTAAAAGAAGGTTTAAAAGTAGCAGTTGCTTCCTTGCCCATAAGATAACATACATAAAATACTGCAGTTATATACATAAATAATAGCACACATAATAGCATGCATAAAATACTTAGAATCTTCCCTGGCTGTTACAGTAATAAGTCTAGTGAGCATAAGATAGTATAATCAAATTTCATTTCTTTATTAGAATGAATTTTAAACTTTACTTAGAAGTGAAACTTAATTTGTGTGTGTGTGTGAGACCCTGTTAAGTAACTTGTAACGCCCTGCAATTTAACTCCTGACAAATAACTTGTAAACAACTCCTTGCATGTTAACTCCTGATAAGTACCTTGTAACCCCCTGCGTGTGCATCCTGGTAAGCCCAGAAGTCATCCTGGTACCAGAAGTCCACCGGAGCACACTGGCATGAGACACTGAAGAAGCCTGTTATAGTAATACTAGGGGCCCGGTGCACGAAATAATTGCACGGGGAAGGAGGGGTCCCTCAGCCCGATCTGCACCCTCTCCAATCTGGGAGCCCTCAGGGGATGTCCTACTGACGGCTTAGACCTGCTCCCCATGGTCCTCTGCTCTCTGCGGACCTGCCTGCTTGACGCCACCGTAGGCCCTGGTGTCTGCTCTCTGTAGGGGACTGCCTGTCCTTCGCCGCTGGGGTCAGGGGCAAGCAGCGCCCTGCTGTCTTCTCTCTGGCTCGCCACC
>NW_005364265.1:434651-434985 GCF_000412655.1 Myotis brandtii
GGACTGCTTGCTCGCTGCCACGGACAGTGGCAAGCAGGGCCCTGCTGTCTGCTCACTCGCTGCAGGGGATGTTCCCGCCCCGTTCCTGGCGGCCTGGGTGTGTGCCAGCTTGGAGTGCCTAGGTCCTGGGGATGTTCCCACCCCAACCCCGGCCGCTTGGCACCTGCAAGCGTAGGCCCGGCATTCCAGACTTCGGCCGCTCTGGGCCTATGCACGGGCCTACAGGCTCAGAGCGGCCTGGCTCCAGAGGACGCCTGTCCCTGTGACAGGGCTGTGGCCAGTTTCCCCTCCTGCTCCCAGCCACTCCTGCTGGGTTTCCCCTCAGCTCCCAGGC
>NW_005364265.1:435695-455568 GCF_000412655.1 Myotis brandtii
TGTCAGCGAGTGTCTCCGGGTGGCCTGCCAAGGACTGAAACCCATCAGCTCTCTGGTAAATAAACGTGTGTGATTTCTTGCATTGTTTATCTCCTGTGTCTCCTCTCTTCTTAGTTTTTGGTTAAGCTCGACCATATTAATTAATAGTAAGTACCCTTTGACGTCTGTATTGGTATATCCAAATGAGGTGCTCTGGGTCACCTGTGCATACGTTCCATAGATAGCTGGAACACTGGCGCGATATTATTACATTCTTGGGTCATTATCCTGACCCTTATCTTTTCTATTATTCACACTGAAAAAAAAAACACAAGTGTGAGAGACTATACACGTTTTCCTTACTCTCTGAAATTGTGCCATCAACCTACTCATTATGTATGTCAGATGTTTTCCAGTTGCTATTTCAATAAAATTTGCATTACCTTTCACTTGGTAATTTATAAGCTCTTCTTATGCACTTTATAATAATTCATCTGTGTTTATATAATTTTTAATATCACATGTAGATCATTATTATTATTGCTATTACATTACGTTATGTTTATTTTTTTTCTGGGAATTATTTTTGATACTTACACGGTCAGGAGTTGGTGAACTAAATGTAGATTATACTAAAGATAGCTCCCAATGATCCTTGTTTCCTGATATTCACACTTTTGTGTAATCTTTCCCCTTGATGAGTTTTGTGACTTGCTTCCAACCTGTAAAATATGGCAAAAGTAAAGGGATGTCACTTCCATGATTAAGGTGCTAAAGATTATGACTTCCATCTTGTTAGCAGACTCTATATTGCTTTCTCAGCTTGTAGGATTTGATGGAACAAACTGCCATGTTGGAGAGGCCTGTGTAGCAAAGACCTGAGGCCCTCCGTCCAACAACCCATGAAGAACTGAGTACTACCAACAACCACATGAGCTTGGAAGTGGATTCTCTCCCAGTCAAGTTTTGAGATGAGTAAAATCAAAGGATTCCTTAAATATAGTCTGTGAGAGGCTCTGTTCAACAGAAATAGTGATATAATAAATATTTGATATTTTAAGCCAAGTTTTTTTTATAAAATAACATGCAGCAAATGATAGTTCATTAAAAAAAGAGAGAATGTGGTACATATGCTCATGAGCTCTTCTTACTTAAAAGTACATCTAATTAAAAATAAACCCTAATGATTGCAAAGGTGGGGGGGACAGGTGGAGATGGTAGAGGGCATAGAGGAAATAAAAGGTGATGGGAAAAATTAAATTAAATAAATAAAATAAAAACTTGATCACACTGGTTGAAAATCACTGATATGTGAGATTTCTCTGTATTGTTTTTTACAACTGCATGTGAATCTACACTTATCTCAAAGTAAAACTTTTTGTAGTAAAAGTGAATTGAATATAAAAAAGAAAAATAAACTTGCTGCCCTTCCTTTATATTTCCTTTATCTCATTGACATCATCATAACCTTGATTTTTCTTATAAATCTCTGTATAAAATGTTTCAAGACATTTTGGTATGAAAGTGAACAGAAAGCAATCCTTTAAGGCAGCATGGAGGGACCTGGAAAGTATTATGCTAAGCAAAATAAACCAGTCAGAGAAAGACAAGTATCACATGATCTCACTCATATGTGGAATCTAATGAACAAAATACACTGATGCACAAAATTGATCCAGAGACATGGAAGCATGGAATAGACTGAGGAATCTCAGAGGGAAGGCAGGGGAGGGTGAGTGAGTGAAATGAGATCAACAAAGAACTATATGCATATGTGCATAAGCCATGGACAGAGACAATAGTGCATAGGCCTAGGAGTGGGTAGAGGGGGTCAATGGGGAGAAAAAGGGGACATCTGTAATACTTTCAACAATAAAGATACATTTTTAAAATGTAAAAAACAAACAAACAAACAAAAAACAATGCAGTGGTAATAAGAGAGGACTTGTTTAGTTTTTTTTGTTTGTTTGTTTTGAGGTCTAGGCTTAAGTGAACAATCCGAGGAAAGGAGAGGGAGAGAGAGATAACAATGGAGGTGGAACAGGCACATGCAGAAAAGAAGATCCTGAGAAAGCAAACCATGATGCCAGGCAGAGGACCACAGAAGGAGGGATTCATCTTTGACTGGAGGGACATACTTTATCCCTCACTTCTTATAGGCAGGAAAGAGAGATAAATATTCAAGTATGCTGGAAGTGTTGCTGGTGATCAATTACCAATATGCTATGATTTGAATTTAATCTATACTAATAATAGGCAAATATGTAAATTGACTGTCCCTTCATGATACCCACAGCCAATCAGGAGTGAGTATGCAAATTAACCTGACAAAGATGGCGGGCGTGTGGGCAGTGCACATGCACGCAGATGCTGAGCGGCCAGGGGCATTCCATACTGCCCCAGTGCTCCCGGCCTCTGGGCAGCGTAGGAAGGTGGAAAGGCAGCTCAGGCCAGAGCGAAGGTGGTGCTGGCAGCCAGGGGAAGGAAGGCCTATTCTTGCATGAATCTTCATGCATCAGGCCTCTAGTAAAATATAACTGATGAACTATACAGGCATAATTTAACCTATTTCTGATGAAATAGGAAATATTCTCAATTCTTCTCTTTTACTTGGGAAGAGTACAAATATATCATGCATGAGTGCAAAATTCTATGTTTCCCTTTATAACCATTTTTAACATGAGGAAATAAAAGAAATAACGTGCTTTCATCTACCATCAGAAATAATTAGGTACTAAAAATGAATCAGCACTAAATCTGCATCCAAAGAGCAAACTAAAATTGAACTTGTACACTTTTGAAAAACTACTCATGCTCTAACTTATCCTCAAACACAGCTATTTATTCATGCTCCTATCAGTTTGTGTTAGCCAGTTCTGAAAAATCAGCTTTATCCTCACCTTTGATCCCCAAGGACACTGAGAAATACCTTTTGGACATGAATTCAAGAGGATTTCATCCTAGTCTAATTCTCTGAGGATGTTGGCTTCATGCCCAGATAACCTCGAAATGCAGGTCAGCTGGTGCAATGGTGATGTTCTCATTTCTACAAGGAGCAAATGATGCCCTTTTGTTGAGTATAGACTTCTAGAGTATGTTAAAATCCATCATAGGAAGGAGACAAATGGAAACAGAAAGGTTCATGGCAAGAGTACATAATACACTGTATGGGCTCCCCAATGGCAGTGTATTTGCCATTATCATCCATAAAGGCATTGTGATTGGGGAACAGTGAAATGAGGTCAATGCAGTGATTGGTTCATAATTTTTTATTGTCAATTTTAAGAATTGTTCTTTATTATGATGATTATTATAATTTCTCTTTTTGTACTAAAATATATTTTATATATTATATTGTACAGAGTTTACATTCATACCATTCTTGACAAAATTAAACTTGTTTGTCCTATAATGAAATGCAAATATCAGGCAAATACTAATCATGGCCAAGATGGATAGTTATTTTATAGCAGAGTGGTAAAGAAAGAGTGCTTTGAAATCATATTGTTTGTGTTCATATTTTAACTCTAGAAATGGCATTGTAGACTCAGGCAAGTTACTTAGTCTATTTCTTCATTCCCTCCAATCTACACTAATAAAAGAGAAGGATGCAAATTGACCATACCTTCGCAACACCCACCAGACAATCAGGAGTGAGTATGCAAATTAGCCCAACAAAGATGGTGGGTTAATTTGAATATGCAGGTGTTCCGCACCACCCCAGCTGCTCCGGACCTCTGAGCAACATGGAAAGGCGGAAAGGTGGCTCCGGGCTGGAGCGAAGGCAGAAAGGCAGCTCCAGCCAGAGCGAAGGTGGTGCCAGCAGCCAGGGGAAGGAAAGCCCATTCTTGCATGAATCTTCATGCATCGGGCCTCTAGTATAAAATAAATTAATGAAAGGAACTTAGCTCATCCATGATCAATTAATTCATTCATTTATGTACATTGCCTGGCAAGAAGAAAACATGATCAGTCAAGATATATTATCTCCAAACACTTAAACTTCCCTAGTACAATTATAATTAAGTTCATTCATTAGTTAAATGTAACAGCCATAAATGGTGGGGAATTTTTTTTTTTTTATTGAGCACATTTGTTGAGCAACTACTATGTTCTGAATAATATGCTATAATTTAGAAATACAACATTAAATCAGACAGGACCATCAAGAGAGTCTGCAACCTACAATTATCTCATAATTTTCATAGAGAGATTTATTACTGTTTAAGTAGATATAATTTTAAACTGGTGACTTGTGCTTGGTGCTGAGTAGTGCTCTGAGATAGAAGTTGGGAAAGGTGAAAAGCTAAAGATAGGAGGGCACCAAGAAGATTGCCAGTGACAAAAAGGACTAGAAAGACTATATCCTAAAGAAGGAGACAAATTCAAAGTAACTTATAAATGGGAGTTTGTTAACTTCTATGTGTGCAAACATTAAGCACAGAAATGTATTCTACAAAAAGTAATCATTTTACAATTTCCTTCCAATGTATAGTGAACAATATCATTTTCCTTAGTATTCACATAATGCCTGGACTTCAAGAAGAATTTCTTAGAGGGCAACTGGTGCGGTTGGTAAATTTTTTGTTTAAGATTTGATAGAAATATGATTGTGAACTATGATTTTGTTATGCTCTAGTACAGTGATGGCAAACCTATGACACGCGTGTCAGAGGTGACATGCGAACTCATTTTTTTGGTTGATTTTTCTTTGTTAAATGGCATTTAAATATATAAAATAAATATCAAAAATATAAGTCTTTGTTTTACTATGGTTGCAAATATCAAAAAATTTCTATATGTTATCAAAAGTTTCAACTATTTCCCTAGCTGGTTTGGCTCAGTGGATACAGTGTCAGCCTGCGGACTGAAGGGTCCCAGGTTTGATTCTGGTCATGGGCACATCCCCAGTGGGGGTGTGCAGGAGGCAGCTGATCAATGATTCTCTCTCATCATTGATGTTTTTATCTCTCCCTTTCTCTCTGAAATCAATAAAAATATATTTTAAAAAAGTTTCAACTACTTAATGCAAGTATTTTCTATTTATCAAAGGTGAAGTGGGTAATGTGATATGGTTCAGTTTTTACTTGGAATGCAGTATCCTTCATCCACCTCTCACACCATGCAGTCCAATTCTAGTTGATACTGAAGTTCCAAATCCAGGATACACATCCTCTTAACTTGTTCATTGATCTTTGTATGGTATCCTATCACTTTCCTGGGCTCAGTTTGATAGATCAGTACACTGATAAATTGAAAATCAGTACAGTACAATTCAGAAAAAAATGGAATATTTTATTTTCTCAATCAATTTCCACAAAAACCACGTTAGGAATGAAATTTTATTGGGTGAGCAAGTGTGCCATACCCTAAAAAGCAAGATATTTATCTGTGTCCACAGGTGCCAAGGAAAGTGGAGGCCTTATGACACTTTTGCCCTACACTGAACAAGTCAACATTAAATGAACAAAATATAACTTCTTTCAGTTATTGATGAGTGTATAAGTTTTAAACACATAATTAAATCATGGATTTTTATTTTCAATTGGATAAAGATAGATCCCAAGGCCTGATTAACAATTTTAGTATCTACCCATGAAGTTATATTAGGTAGACCTCCTAGTGGTACAAACTGAGGAACAAAAGTTAATGTGAAAGTCAAACTTGAACTTTAGCCAAAATTTTTGATAGTAAAAATGATAGAGACAAAAACCTTAGTCAAAATTTCCCAAAAATATTCTATGCCTACCATGTGAGATTAAGATATGCAGTTGTGGGTCACATTAAGTCATAAGTCTTCCTTAGAGAAGGATCCAGAAGGAGAAAGGAAGGAATAGATATAGTCGCAAGAAGTACTACTCCATGACTGAAGTGATACAATGATCAACATCCATCTGATCCTAAAGTACCTATTTAACCAAAGGTTGGTTCTCTTTCTGATTCTACATGCCTAATGAACTAGAGATTTTTAGCCTGGTGAGAAAGATCCCTGGTTCTGATGAAGGCATTAGCTAACAGAGAGTGAGAATTATATTATCCACAGCCACATGAATGACCACTATCTCAACTGCCTTTGTGTGGAAAAAAAAAAAGAATTAGCTGGACAAATATCTATGTCTATATTTCATTTAGCACTATAAGTACATAACTTCTTCCTCTCAAATTTTTTTAATTGTTCTTTTGAGAAATTAATTTAAAAATTTATGACTACTAGTATGAAAAAATGTATAACTGATGTTAGTTTACATGTAATAGTCATTTGGGTTGGCTTTATTTCAACTCTATTATCATTTTAAGCAAAATGCAAGGTCTGGGATATTTTCTAGCCTATAGTATCTATCTTAAAATAAATAAGCTTAGAAACAAATACATTTCTCATGAGTGTTAATGTTAGCAGACACTGGTGAAAAAACCAACAAGCATTCGGAAGTGGTCCCACTCCTTTCCTGGGAGGATTAAAACAAATTGCTCATCAATCTGTTTTGCACTCAATAAGACCAAGTGTCCATAAGTCCAACTTGAAATCACAACCATGAATTCTTTAATCTTTGGGATCAATTTGTGCAAAGAGGAGAAAAAGTTTTCGGAGACACAGGGGGAATACTTCAGCCTAGCAGAAATACAGCCCTTAGATGCAACCCAATTATTCATCAGCAGAAAGAGATGCAGTCCCAGGTCCGGACTATGATTTCAAATCCAATTTCTAGTTATATCTTGAATATCTTTGCTGTCACAGGAAAATATGTTGGCAAATTCACAACATTGACCCAGTGCTCAAAGATGTTTTTCAAAATCTCCTTCAACAACAACAAAAGGAATATAAAAACTCTTTGAAATTGCATAAGGCTATTCTCCACCTGATTTAGTTTAAGATGTTTGTAAATGTTATGGCTCACGGATGAGTTTCAGTATGATTTAATGCTACAATGCTCAACTGCCTCCTTTTCATAAAAACATGTTTAAACTTTGATTCCAAAACAAAATCTATCTTTTAAAATGCTTATGGGTAGGAAAAATGGTCTCAAACTTAATTTCTTTTCTAACCTCCTATTTGATATTTCTGCCACTAATTTCTCATCATCACCATGCAAATTTGTTCTTCAATACAACTCAGGGAGCTATTTAATTTAAAAACAGATGTGTTACATTACCAAAGCTAGTTTTTGAATGTCTTCTATGTATCAAACACTATGATAGGCACACATAGATAAAAATCAATAGAGTATAAAAGCCTATAAAGTCTTGAGAGTTCTCTATTGCCTACTTCTCTTCAGTTTATGATATGTAATTCCAAACCCAACCAACTTCTGTAGCTTGATTTCTTTGTTTTCTTTTTTCTGTATTTTCCCCATCATTATTTATCACCCTCTATACCCTCTTCCACCTCCACCCCCCCAACCCCACAACCACCACATTGATATTCCTTTCTCTTTTTTTCTTTTTTTGCTCAATCCCTCCAAACCCCAAAGCCCCACATTCCCAATAGCTGTCAGCCTGCTCTCTATCTGAGTCTGTCACTATTTTGCTTGTTATTACATTTTGTTCATTAGATTCTACGTATGAGTGAAACCATATGGTACTTGTCTATCTCTGACTGGCTTATTTCACTTAGCATAATGTTCTCCAGGTCCATCCATGCTGTTGCAAAGTGTAAAACTTTCTTCTTTTTTATGACTAATATTCCATTGTGTAAATGTACCATAGCTGTTTTATCCACTCTTCTACTGATGGACACTTAAGCTGCTTGCAAATCCTGGCTATTGTAAATAATACTGCAATGACAAAGGGGTGTGTATATTCTTTTGAATTAGTGTATCTTGTTTCTTCAGATAAATTCCCAAAAGTAAACTTGATGAATCTTAAGGCAGTTCCATTGTTGATTTCTCTTTATTTCACTTCATGCACTGAATCCTTTATTTACACTGAACTTCTCTCCTTACCTAAATATCTCAAGCCCTTAAGTTCCGTTGTGATTTTTGTCTATTATATACTCTTCTCTGGCAACCTGGAATACCCACTTCTCAACCTGCCAAACACCTACATACTCCAAGACGATGGTCAAAGTTACCTCCTAGTCAATAAAATGTTTTTTAAATCCCCTAGTAACAGCCATTCACTCCCTGTTCTGAATTATATTAAGTGCTTTGTTATTAACCTCATTCGAATTAGCACTAAAATTATGCCATTAAGTTATATAAGAGCTGAAAATTTTAAAAATCATTCAAATTTTAATGCTATAAAAGAACAGTGGGAAAAATCTATTACTGTTCATTAAAAATAAAAAAAAAATGTGATTGTCTTTCAGCAAAGTAGACTGAGGGGGAGATAGTAGTTTATTATAATATTGAAAAATTCATGAGTTAAATGTAGAAGTAAGAAATATAAAACTGCTTTGTACATTTAAAATATATAAATATGTATTTTTTTCAAATAGGTATTTTTTCCAGGACATTAAAATTACTCATGCTTAGAGAAACTAATATTAGCATACCAAAAAGGTATATAGACTTCTTCTTCTTTTTTTTTTTCAAATTACACTACAGCATTCAGAAAATGAAGTCACTCTTTTGGGCAGACTCACAAGAAAGGAATCCATTCAAATAAGTAAGAAGAAAGTCAGAAAGCAGGTAAATTCAAAGACACACATGCTGAAATAAATATCAAGTGAGAGTTCATGCAAGTGAACCATTAACATATTTAATTATACAAAAATTTCTCCATGATGTGCAAGAAGAAAAACTAAGACTATTAAAATTAATAAAAGTTGCAATACAGATGGGAGTTGAGTATGGTATTCAGTTTTATGTGTCCGCTTGCCTCGACTATAGCCTCCAGTCATCCAATCAAATACTAATCTAGGTGTAGCTGTGAAGGCATTTTGTATAAATTCAGAAACAGTTGATTTTAAGTAAAGGTATTATTTCAGTTAATGTGGGTAGGCTTGACTCAATCAGTTGAAAGACCTAAAGAGCAGAACTGAGGAATAAACTCTGCCTGTGGGTTGAAGCTTCGGTTCCAACCTACTCCTCCTAAAGGCCTGCCTTAGGGATTTCAGACTTGCACTGTTACCTCCCCAAATCAACTCCTTTTTGTAATTCTCTTAATATCAATCTCCCATTGATTATGCTTCTCTGGTTGAACCCTGACTGATACATGGAGTTTAATGTCTTCATATGCAATATTTACCATCCTTTCAGTCAGTTCATAGTCATTGAGCAAGCAGTTATTTTAAAGTTACAGACAAGTAATTGAATCAGCTAGTCTCTGCTCACCATTTGACAAATTAGTCTGTTCAGTCAAAATGGTTTTGCCTCCCACTGGCCAGTGTGGCTCATTTGGTTGAAGTATCATCCCATACACCAAAAAGGGGAAGGTTCGTTCCCAGTCAGGGGACATACCCAGGTTGTGGGCTCAATTCTCGGTTAAGGCATATGTGGGAGGCCGCCTATCAATGTTTCTCACATTGATGTTCCTCTCTCTCTCTCTCTCTCCCTTCCTCTCTCTAGAAATCAATAAAATATGGCTTTGCCTTCAGGATGAGCCATTCACCATGACCAAATTTAAACTTTTAATCTTGTCTCTAAAGATGTTTCTCTTCTTGTATCCTAATTTCAATCTGGCACAGCTAGGCTCATCCCAGAAATCTGAAAGTCATCTTTAACACCTTTATCTTTCTCTTCTTCCATATTAAATTCATTATTATTTATCATAGCCTTATCAGAAACCTATACTGAGTTTCTGATAGGTATGAGTACAATCAACCGGAAGGTATAAAACTAGGGTGTAGAGCACTTTTGTTAGAATGAATGTCAACAGTCCATTTTCAAATACAGCATATTAGCCCACTTCTCTTCGGCATTGTACTATCTTTGCCAAAAGATAGTGGTCTTCTAACTGTGTTTCCTCCTTCCATCTCTCTCTCTTGTCTCCTTTACAGAGATGTTACTAGTCACTAAATAAATGGTTTCTATGAAAGTAATTTGAAATAAATTATTGTTACATAACTGTAATATATTAATATAGGGCAATATTAGCAAATGCTTTTGCTTCACTCCTGGAGTTTTCTTCTATAAGAATATAACTTCATTAGTATAAAAATTCTGACCTTACTTCCATTAATTTTTTATTTTTTATTGATTTTTGAGGAGAGAGGGAGAGAAACACTGATTTGTTGTTCCTTTTTATTCAGGAAGGAGGAGTTACCTAATTTATAGCTTTGCTTGGGATGAGGAACTGAACATACTTCATTATGGTTCTTTCTCTAGGAAATCATCTTCCTTCATAGAATATATACTTTCAATTGTTCTTAGTCAAGTGCTGTCCTCCATGGTGGGGTTCACACAATAGTCAATTGACGGTGTAATTGACACTGTCAATGAGTAGGTATCAGCATCAGTAAGCCTACTAGACCAGATTTCTAATATTTTCCTCATTAGTAATAAAGGTGATTATTTTTGTCTGTCCTATTTCTTATCTTTTAATTTCCTGAGAACTCAAGTAAGCAAGATGCTTCCTATTATTGGGATACTATCAATACTGACAGATGAAATAAGAATTTGTCTGTAAATGAACTTTAAAAGCAAGGTGCTATTATTTAAAGTAATATGTCCTCTGCATATGTTTCCATCTATTTGAAGAATAATCTTCTTTTGTTCAAACTAAAAAGTGAATTATATTTATTTTAAAGAGAACCTTCTTGTAAACAATTTTAAATATTTATTTATAAACTCATATTCAAGAAAAAAAAAGAAAGAAAGCTTTGTCTATCCCAAGATCACAAAGATGTTCTTCTATCTTTTCTTGAGAAAGCTTTATTCATTTGCCTTTAACATTTAGACCTGAAATCCATTGAGAATCTATTTTTTGTGAGATAGGAATTTTCTTTCTTATTCACAGTATATTCTCAGCACCCAGCAATAGGTATTGAATACTTAGTTCTTGAATGACTGACAGAATTAATGAATGAATGCAAATGTAGGTTTGGGATAGTTCTAAAAAAGTATGATGAATAGGATAATATGTGTGTGCTAAAGGTCCAGTGCATGAAATTCATGCACAGGTAGGGTCACTAGGCCTGGCCTAGCGATCAAGTCTGATTGGGGCCTTCCTTCCCCTGTCTGCCAACTGCCAGCTGGGACCTTTCTTCTTTTTTCACTGGCCTCTGGTGGTCAGCGCACATCATAGTGAGTGGTAGAACTCCCAGTCAATCCAACTCCCAAGGGGACAATTTACATATTAGTCTTTTATTATATAGGATAACAGATATTGTAGGTTGGCTGTACAAATTTCCATTTTTAACCTCAGTATCCTTCTGTAATATAAATGTTAAATCTTGACATCCTAGCTTCCATTGTACCCAAAAGTAGCTATGTGGCGCTTTCCATCCAATAAGATATAACCAGAAGCCAACTAGTGGCATCCCTTTCCTTGTCTCTTGCCAGTGGCTTGTAAAAGGAACATAGTATGATGCCGGAAGGTATAGTAGGCATATTGTGACCCTGGGGTTAAAAGAATGAGCACAAAATAAAAGCAAAAAATTATAATATTTAAGAAAAATATCTAAGCAAAAATATAACAAGAGTCCAGATCCCCAATAGTATTTTCTAACATCTATACCAGTCATATCCTTGAACTTTCTGTTGTTTTAAAAATAACCTCGCCCTAACCGGTTTGGCTCAGTGGATAGAGCGGCGCCCTGCGGACTGAAAGGTCCCAGGTTCGATTCCGCTCAGGGGCATGTACCTGGGTTGCGGGCACATCTCCCCAGTGGATGTGCAGGAGGCAGCTGATCAATGTTTCTCTCTCATTGATGTTTCTAACTCTCTATCCCTCTCCCTTCCTCTCTGTAAAAAATCAATAAAATATATTTAAAAAAATAATAACCTCAATTTGTGTTGGTTGGTGACATATATATTCCTTTAATTCTCTCTTATTTGCAACTAAATTGCTTCCTAATTGGAGAATCTAAGAGATCAATCTGTTATCTGAACCGACCCCTGATTCAGAGGGAGAAAGCTGTATCCTCCTCAGCCCTTGTCAATCTTGTAAAAAAGACCACAAATGAGTGACAAACAGTAGTGACGAAGCAAAGCAAGCAAATTTATTAAAAATACATTTGGCGTATAGCACAAGTGGGCACCCAGGTAATCTGAGCGCCCTACCTGGTGGAGGTTTAGGGTTTTATACTTTTCTGTCTACAGGTGTCAAGGTTTGTCTGTCAGATATTTTGGATAACAGACTAGATTTCAAGGTCCCTCTTATACTTTGTTGTGATTTTACCAGAATTTAAGAGAACATCTGGTGATTTTATCTTGACAAGTCCCAAGACTGCAAACTTCTTTGTTCAGATTAACTCCCCCTTTTTTCACTTCCCCTTCCCCCCTCCTGCCTTAGCAGTTTCAGGGTGACTTAAGCTATGTATTCTCTGGTTAGGAAGGAGTGATATCAACCATTTGCTCTTAAGTGTCCTTGGTTGGTAAATATAAGTTCTTGCAATTCACAGGCTGGTTACAAGCTGCTCACACTGTTTGGCCTTGTTTAATTTTCTTGTCACAGTTTCTCTTCCCCAGGAATTTTCCTACCTTCTTACTATCCTGCCACAGATCTACATTTCTGGTTAGAAAAATCCATGTGTTTTGAAGGGTCACTTTCTCATCTATCATAAATGAAGACCCAAGGGATGTCCTGCCTCTAAACTTGTGTTGTGCTCACATATGTCAGAAAGCTCTAGCCTGAACTCTGAATCCTGGCTCTGCCATCTACTAGCTGTTTCTCTCTTGAGAAATTTACTTTCATATTATCCACTGGTCTTTAATTTTTTATCCACTAAAAAATAAAGCAAAACAAGAAAAACATTTAGTTTTGAGACTTAATTTGGAGAAAGCTTATGATCATGTATGAAAGCCATCTGACACAAGGTAAGTGTTCAATATATATTAGGTATTTTCCTTCACTTTTTCTTTTAAATAGGGCACTTCATGAGTCAACTCTTCTGGATTTACATCTTGAGTTAGAAAGGAATTACCAGGAGGCATTCATGATTCAGAATTGGCTCCTTTGACAGGCCCTACTTTCCTAGTTTGGAATAATTGTAAACGAGGCCATGATCAGGAACTTTCTTCACTCTTGAAGATTATGATTCTTAGACCTTATGGCCACAGTTGTTCTTAGTAATATGATAAACCTTGATTACCTTTTAGCTGAGCAAGGAGGTGTCTGAGCTGTGGCTAGTACATTCTGCTGCAGTTGGATGAACACTTCTGGAGAAGCTGAAACTCCAGGTTACTGAGCTTAAAAAGGTGAGTCCTTCACTGGGGTCTTTGATTTTTATGATTTTATTGGTTTGGGTCTTAAGGACTATGGCTCTGAAGTACATTCTAAACACTGGGAATTTTACTGCTTATAGTTCTCATAATAATCTCCCTGGTGCATTGTATCCTTTCAAAAGCTTTAAATGCATGTTCACAGCCACTGACCACCAGGGAAATGATCTCAAGACCAGAACATCAGGCCCTGGCTGGGTAGCTCAGGTGGTTGGAGAGTCATCCCAATATGCCAAGATTGCCGGTTTGATCACCAGTCAGGGAACACACAGGAATCACCTAATACATGTATGAATAAGTGGAACAACAAATCAATCTCTCTCGCTAAAATAATAAACCAATAAATGCATTTTAAAAATCTATTTTTTCCTACTTATTTGAACAAAGACTGAAACATCAAACAAGAACAAAGAGAATGACCTACTAAAGATTGTGAACCTGAAACCATTTTTTAATGGAAAACTAGAATCTAAAGCAAGGTATAGGGTTGTCTTTTCAAAGAAGGGAGATAGGCCCTGGCTGGCGTGGCTCAGTTGGTTGGAGCATCATCTCATGCACCAAAGGGTCTCCAGTGTGATTCTCCGTCAGGGCACATACCCAGGTTTTGGGTTTGATCCCAGGTTTCTCTCTCACATTGCTGTTTCTCTCTCTCTCCCATCCACTTCCACTCTAAAATAAATTTTAAAAACAAAATAAGGGAGGTCCATTTTTAATTATAGTACATTTATAGTACATACTTGTGAAAAACATCCAGTAAGTAAAAAACAAGAAAATAAAAACTAGACAATTTTTAAAATAAATATATGTAATAGAAATGCCTATTGTCCAAATAGCAGCTTTCTTGGAAGCCATATTTGGTACACACATTACATATGTGAAGTTCAGTTAAAACATCTTTGACCTTGTAGAAAAAGGTTGGGGATGTTATCTGATATTTACAATATTAAATATTCTTTGTAATCACGAATTTGAATTATTATTTTGTGACAACAACATAATTAACTATCACAAAGTGATAGTTTATGAAGCTTCCAAAGCCATGTAAATTATTAGCAACAGTTGCATGAGTACCAGGAAAAACACTCTAATTATTTCATGGCAAGACAATTTATTTGCCCAAATATCTGGCATCTTATGATAATTATCTTTAGAAATATTTTATACTGTTTCTCAAGAAGGTAATGGGCATAATTCTGAGATTTATAATCTCATATGTGTAATCTGTGTTTGTGCTGATGCATTAATAAAAGTAAATTTATCTTTTATCAAAATAAAAAATGAATCATACCTTAAATTGAATTATACTAATAAAACATTGCATTGGCTCAAATTTTATTTCTTTATTGAGGCAAAACAGACAAGTTAAGGAACAAAGAAAAATAAGAGGAATTTTCAAAAAAAGATTGAAATGCATTTGAAATTAATAAAACACTGATTTTAGATGGCATACAAAGCATTAAGAAGATTAAGGGGAAAGCAAAGAAATCAGTAAACCTTTAACCGACCTTTTAAAAATTTCATTAGGCTTAGAAATGTTTCTGAGGAGAAAAAATAATAGATCTTTCTGCATTTGTTGTTGTTCAGGAATAAATCAAGAAATTATATCCCAATCAATTGAAGATGTGCATTTCAGAAAAATCATTGGCCTATAAAGGAGAAAACACTGGCAAAGCTTATTACTACACAAGGAGAGAAAGTCATGCCAAATTTCAGTAGTTCTTAGAAAATGTTATAGCAATTGCATTCAAGGGAATTTAAAAGCTGTTAAAAAGTATCATAATTAGTTTCCTACAGAAAATTCTGTCATAATCTTTGGAAACCAAAAATAAAATATTACCCAAACCTCTGAACAGCTTATGAAATGGTACAATAAATTTATTTAATTCTCTTTGCACAAAAGCAACTTGAACTATCCAGAGGAAGAACAAGGGAATGATAATAATAATAATACCTTAATTTTAGCACTCAGTTAAGGCACATTCACATTTGTCATGTCATTTGAGTAATTCAATAACTGAAAAATAAATAGGAGATTAACATGCCTCACTTCACAAATGAAAAGATATACAATATACCCAGGAAATTATGACTTTGGACTAGAATTCATCTCTCCTCACTATTCATATAGTCACCCATGCTGCATTAAATTATGGAAATAAATTACAATAGGTTTGAATACGTTTTTAAATCTGTCTGTGGTGTATTTCAGGTAAGCGGGAAAATCCAGAGACAATGGATGAAGTTAAAGGAAATAATCCATGGCTTGAAGCTATTAGTGATTGCTGTAACCTGTGTTGGCATCACTGTGTACTTATGGATTTTATGGTTGTCTCAACAAATGGTAATTGATTTGTAAGTAAAATTTGGGAACATATATGTACATATATTCTCAATGGAAGGTTCCTTCAACTTAGCTAAATGTCAACTACCTACTAGTATAGATCTGTCTATCTAGTTATCTATCCATCAAGTCCTAGGATTGTCTTCAAGGAATAGTAAAACTACTGCTTGGTGATCAAGAAGATGACTACTTACTGCATTAATTAATGAGATACCTCCTCATTTCAGCTTTAAAATGTTAAATATTTCTAACCCAGAAAGAAAAAATTAATTCTAATATTTGAGATAGAGTATATAGGAGGGGCAAGGCATGCAGCTAAAATAAATATCCTGGCTATCTGGAATCCTCCTGTACTTATGGGAATAGCTAATAGAAAGAAGGCTAAATACAACAAAAATTAAAATTTTATGCTTACATACATTTTATGTTATCATTTTTAACCATGAGTAACTGTTTAATATGTGTGAGTTAATCTTTCTGTTTTTACAGATAAGGGCATATAATTTCTGAAATAGGGCAGAGACATTGAAACTGTGAGATGAACAAATGTATAAACTAATTAAGTAAAAATTCGTGCTCTGAAGTTTAGAGTCTCAAAATTTATTGTCCAAATGAAAAAGTCACCTTCTAAATATACAATTAAAATAATAAAACTTTCATTGATAAAAGAGTGGGGAAGTCTTTTTAAAACTTTAGTTTGGAGGTTGAATGTGTGATTTACTAGGAATAGCTATGTGTCTGTGTGAAAAAAAAAATGTTTTAATATTCATTGATTTCAAGTTGAGTTCCAGACTGATAAAACAAAAATGCTGTTAAGAATTAAACTGTTGCCTGCCCTGTGTGGCTCAGTAGTTGAGCATCCACCTATGAACCAGGAGGTCACAATTCGATTCTGGTCAGAGCAAATGCCAGAGCTGTGTGCTTGATCCCCAGTGGGGGGCAGGCAAGGGGCAGCCAATCAATGATTCTCTCTCATCTTTAATGTTTCTACCTTTCTCTCCCTCTCCCTTCCTCTCTGAAATATATATATTAAATTGACATTTCCAGTCAAAATGGTGGCATAGGTAGACTCTGAGATCACCCCCTCCCATGATCACATCAAAATTACAACTAAATTATTAAACAACCATCACTGAGAACCACCAGACTATCTGAACAGAATTGCTATAATGAAGAATCAAGAAGTCACGGTGAGACTGATAGGAGGGGCAGAGATGCAGACCAGGTAGGTCCCACACCCACATGTGATGATTAAAAAATGAGAGGGATATCTTGACCCCAGAGGTGGTCCCTGAGGAGTGAGGGGTTACAGCTCCACATCAAGTTCCCCAGTCCAGGCACTAGTAGTCCCTATAACATCTGGCTGTGAAAATCAGCAGGGATGGTGTTCCAGAGAGACAAAGGGCTGAGGGAGACCAGACACATTGCTCTTAAAGAGCCAGCACACTAGGATCCAGTGCAGGGGCAACAGTTCAAATGTGCCAGGCACATATAAGAAGGGATAAGATTGACTAATTTCAGAGTGAGGACTCGAGAAGCAGGGATCAAAACAATTCTTTCTGGGGACAGAAGTGGTGGCAGATGACACTGTTCCTTTATTGACTCTCCTCCCACCCTGCAGAAACAGTGCTGGTGGCACCAAATCTGTGTGCTCCATTTACCTAGCTAACATTGCTCGTTCTACCATGCTGATTCCCTCAGACCTGGCTCCACACAATTCACTTGCAATTTTATGCACCAATAATGAACTAGCAGAAAGGGAAATTAATAACAAAAGCACCAACATTTACAATCCTATATAATAAAAGGTTAATATGCAAATAGATCAAAAGGCGGAACAATCGAACAACTGAACAACTGGTCACTATGAGGTGCGCTGATCACCAGGGAGCAGGCACGGAACATGGTGGGCATCGTTCACGGCAGGATGTTGGAGCGGTGGGGGGGGGGGGGTGCCAGACCAAGGCAGAGCACCAGTTGCTGTCATTGGGGTGAGACTCTGGTGGTTACTGAAAATTCTTTGCTCCCATGCACTGCGGTCCCGCTCGGCGCCAGTCCCGATTGCCCCTGAGGGCTTCTCCACCTCCCCCTGCTCCTGAGGAGCGATTGAGGCAGCAGCTGCTGCTTGCACCTGCTGCTGGCGTCGGCCCCGATTACCAATTGCTCCATGCCCTCAGCGCGTGGGAGCGGCAGCAGTGGGTGTGGGACTGCTGGCAGGTAGGGGAACGGGGGCCCTGTGCTCACCGCAGCCTTGCAGCCCACAGTTCCTTTCAAGATGCATGAATTCGTGCACTGGGCCCCTAGTTACATTATAAAGAATAATATACTGAGGAATAAATTTAACCAAGGAGGAAAAGATATATACTGGGGAACTGTAAGACATTGAAAGAAATTAAAGATTCAAATAAATAAAAATATATAGTGTGCTCAAGGATTGGAAGGATTAGCATCATTAAAATGACTATGCTACCCAAAACAATCTACAGTGTCAAACCTTAGAAAATACCATTGGTATTTTTCACAAAACTAGAATAAATAAAGCTAAAATGTATATGGAATCACAAAAAGACCCAACATAACTAAAGAAATATTGATTTAAAAACACACACACAGCCCTAGCTAATTTGACTCAGTGAATAGAGTGTCGGCCTTCAGACCAAATGGTCCTGGGTTGGATTCTGGTCAAGGGCACATTCCCCGAGGTTGTGGGCTCAATCCCCAGCAGGGGGCATGCCAGAGGCAGCCAATCAGTGATTGTCTCTCATCATTGATGTTGCTATCTCTCTCTCCCTCTCTAAAATAAATAAAATAAATAAAAAACATAAAGTTAGAGGTATCATGCTATATGATATCAAAGTATACTATGAGGCTATAGTAATGAAAGCATCATGGTACTGGCCTTGAAATAGACACATAGATGAATGGAACAGAATAGAGAGCCCAGCAATAAACCCACATCTATATGGTCAATTAATCTATAACAGAGGTGATTAGACTATACAATGTGATAAAGACAGTCTCTTCAATAAATGTTTCTGGGAAAACCAGGTGGATACATGCCAAAAGATAAAATTGTATCACTTTTTTACACATATGCCAAGTAAACTAAAAATCGATTAAAGACTAAATGTAAGGCCTGAAACCATAAAACTCCTAGAAGAAAAATATAGGCAGTAAATTCTCTGACATTGCTCTTATAATATTTTTTTGGATATGTTTGTTTAGGCAAGAGAAACAAAAATAAATAAATAAATGGGACTACATTAAAACTAAAAAGTTTTTGTACAGTGAAGAAAACCATCAATAAAATAAAAAGATAACCTACTCTATGGGAGAAGATATTTACAAGTGATACATCTGGTAAGGAGTTCATAATCAAAATATATAAAATTATCAAAAACAAGCAAACAAACAATCTCATTTAAAAAAGGGCAGAGTACCTGAGAAGATGTTTCCTCAAAGAGGATATACATATGGCCAACAGACATATGAAAGGATGCTTAATATCACTAATCATCAGGGAAATGCAAATTAAAATCACAGTAAATTATCAGCTCACACCTATCAGAATAACTATCATCAATAAATCAAGAAACAACAAGTGTTAGTGAGGATATGGAGAAATGGAAACCCTCATACACTGTTGGTGGGATCGTAAACTGGTACTGCTGATATGGAGGTTACTAAAAAAATAATATTAGAACTACCATGTAACCTAACAATTTCACTTCTGGATATTTATCTGAAGAAATCAAAAACACTAATTCAATATATATGCACCCTTACATTCACTGCAGCATTATTAATGATAGCCAAAATATGGAAGCAACCTAAATATCCCTTGATAAGTGAATGGATAAAGAAGTGGTACATGTATGCAATGAGGTTTTAATCAGTCAAATGAAAAAATAAATAAAATCTTGCCATTTGCAACAACGTGAATGGATGTACAGGGTATTATGCTAAGTAAAATAAGTCAGACAAGGAAAGACAAATATCAAATAATTTCACTTATATGTGAAATATAAAAGACAAATAGAAATGAACTCATACAGAGAACAAATTGATGGTTGCCTGATAAGAGGGGAGTAGGCAGAGTTGGGTGAAAAGGTCAAAAGGATTAAGAACTACAAATTGCCAGTTATAAAAAGAGTCACTGTGATATTAAGTACAGCATAAGGAATATAATCAATAATATTGTAGGGGGTGGTGGGGGCTTGCCCAGGGTGGG
>NW_005364265.1:455623-487775 GCF_000412655.1 Myotis brandtii
TTAATTAATTAATTAATTATAAATAAATAAATAAATAAATAATACCATTGTAGTAACAATGTATGGTGTTAGGTTGGTACTGGACTTAAGGTGATCACTTTGTACAACCTATAAATGTCTAATTACTATGTTCTATACATATCTGAAACTAATATACTACTGTATATCCACTGTAAAAGAAAAAAAAGGAACTAGACTGAATGTTAACAGCACAAATCTGATTTTTATTTGTGTGTTATTTGTTGTTGTTGTTTTGGTGTTTTCTCAAAAGAAACATTAACACTTTGAGCCCCTGACTAGACATTGGTAGCATGCCAAAATTAAGATAAAATGTCTATCCCAAAGGACTGTTCTATGAATTAGAATAAATGCAACCTCATCAATTCAGAATAAACTTAGTCAATTCAGGTATTTTCCATATCTTTTTTTTTTCAATCCTCAGATTCCTAGTTCCCAATTTGTAGAAGTCTTAGAGTTAACTTACATAATAGTTAGGATGGTGAGTGAGAGGAGATTGGTTCTGGTCCTATATCTTTATCTACATGATTCTTGTTTTTCCGTCTAGCTAACTACTATGAACCTGCCAATGTCCTTCATCTCTAATCTAGATGTCCAGACAATCTCTTATTATTTGCTTAGCCTGTCCAACATCATGGATCTAAGTCACATGTCTTCAGAACTCTCAGTTATAACAATTATTATAGATTGCATCACTTACCTGTAAAAAAGTGTGCTCTCATACTGAATCAACAAAAATTATGATGCTATGAATTTTAATCAAAGAAAGACTAAACTATAAGAATTTGTGAATCCCTTGCAAAATAATTTACAAATGTAATTCTTTTGTAATTTTCAAGAAACTGTTTGCAGGCTGAAATATATATGTGAAATTGTAAATTTAGAATAATAAGAGGTATAATGATTCAGATAACAATAATAATAATTAAATCAGTGTTTTATTGGTTTAAAAATTGATACATATCAATGAAAATAATTTTAATCAAAAATAAAAACAGGAATAGTTAAGAATCTAGAATGTGACACAGTAAAATAAATGAGGAAAGAAAAATTATTTACTAATATGTTAGAATAATTAATTGGTTGTTTAGAAAATAATCTAATTTTATTTAAATCATATATTAGGTACAAAGTAAATTACCAAAAAAATTACTTAAAAATAAATTGTCAAAATAAGAATTAAATATATGAGTGAAGAACTTTAAACCTAAAAACACAAGATACCATAAAACATATTAATGGGCTTAATTTATACTATGAGAATAAGGATTAAATTAAATTTATTGGGGAGGGTTGAGTGAGAGGATGAGACTCAATGATGTGGAAGTGCAAGGACTTCCAGGTTAGTAGCAGATGTTAATGGGAAAGATACACCAATCTGGCTCAAAGATACGGATCATGCATGAGTAGTAATTTAGTGAGGTAACTTGCTTCCTGACTGAGCTCCCCAAAACTCTGTTAGTCTGTAGTTAATGAGCCCTGAGTTAGATTAGTTAGAGACCTACAGGCTGAACATGTAGACAATTACATGCCTTTTTCAAGAATGGGTAAATGAAAGGTTATGGTCAAATCACTGAGGTTTGAAACCAGGCTGCTGTGGCCTGACAGCATTTCTTTCTCCTTCTGTGAGATTTTGCATGCTGACAAACAATGATGAAAACATTTAAATACAACCAGAGACCTGGGAACCAATTAAAGTATTTTTTTTTCTAATGCCCATTTATTCTCTACTCAAAGCAATTCTACACTATATTTAGATATCACCACATTGTGTCTTGGTTTGTTTACCTGTGTTTTTAATTTATTTTATTTTAAACCATATTGCTTTCAGGTCTTTATTTGTGTTAACTATCTCTACTTTTTGGGGAAAACTTTAAACGTTTGAAAAATTTGATCTGTATAAACATTATTGAGATGTACACAAAGGATTTTGTCAAAATGAACCATTGGCCGTGATATTGTGCCAATTTCTGCAATGCTTTGAAGAGTGTGTTTGGTGAATATATTTAGACAGGTTGGAGATATAGATTTTTAATCCATTGCATATTTAAACTAGAGAGGATTATATCACCAAAGGAAAGGACATGAGACAGAGCCTTGAAGGAGAAGAACAAGATTTATGTGGTATTTATCCAAATGTGATCCATGAATCATCCTTGTGAAAATCATTTTGTTGCTTATAAAAATGCTGCTTCTGGGGTGAGAGTTAAGCTACTAAATCAGAATGTTAGGCAGGTCCAGGATAGTACATTTTTTAAAGCTCTTCAGTTGATTAATTCATATATTAAAATGTGAGAATCATTCAGTTCCAGGATTGGTGAAGGAGGAAGAGCCTGCAATAAGACACTTTAAAAAAGTGGCTAGAGCATTGATAAAAACAAAACAAAACAAAATACTGAAAGTAATTGAGAAAAGAATGATTTTATTTGTTGAGTTAAGAAATCAGATACTAAAAATAAAGAAAAAAATAGAACACTAATCTGGTATTAATATCCTGAAATTTATAAAAAGTCAAACACTATTGAAAGAATAGCAATTTGGGTTGAGAGAGCTCAGTATCTATTCAGAGATAGAATTTCAACTTCCTAAAAATTTGTGGTACGTATATACAATGGAATAATACTAGGCCATGAAAAAAGAATGAAATCTTACAATTTGTTACAGCATGGATGGACATAGAGGGTATTATGCTAAGTAAAATGTCAGACATAGAAAGACAAAAACCACACTATTTCACTTATATGTGGAATTTAAAGAACAAAATAAATGAACAAACAAAATAAAAACACTCATAGATACAGAGAACAGTCTGATGGTTGACAGAGGGAGTGGGTTTGTGGGACTGGGTGAAAAAGGTGAAGGGATTAAGAAGTATAAATTGGTAGATACAAAATTGTCATAGGAATGTAAAGTACAGCACGGAGAATATAGCCCATAATATTGTAATAGCTATGTATGGTGCCAGGTGGGTACTGGAAACATTGGGTGGATCATTTTGTGAAGTATATGATTATCTAACCACTATGCTATACAACTGAAACTAATACAAAGTAATACTGAATGTAAAAAGATAAAACTTGTCAGCCTGGGGGAAAAAAAGAATTTCCAACTTCCAGTCATGTTCTAATATAGAAAATTATGAATATATACTGTAGGAATACAAGGGGGAAAACTTAGTTAATAGTGGCCATTCTTTCTTGAGTAATCATAGCACAGTCTCGTGGTTATGAAGCAACTGACCACAAAGAAGAAACTAAATAATTTCAATGGTGAACCGGAGCCATCTCCTCTAGGCTCACAAAGGCAAATGTGTAACTCGTAGCTTGAAATAACGATGGTGGAAATATCAAATACCACTACTACACCTGAAATAACAAACATCAGTCCCAGAAGATAAAGAGAAATGAAAAGAAATTCAGAGAACAATCCTTAAAGCTCTTAACAAGCCAGAGAGATTTTTTTAAGAGAGAAAAACAAATATTAAAGAATTAAATACATAAAATTTAACCAAGTGAAAGTTAAAGGAAAATATAATAATCACCTGGAAGTATGTGGAAAAGTTAAACATCATTTAAAGAAAGGAGTAGCATGGTACAAGGTATAAAGCAAGGACTAAAGTAAACCATTATAATGTAATTCAGAAAAATTATTAAAAAATATTTTTGCAAAATTTTTAAAAATTATAAAAAGTATATAGTTGCAATGATTCCTAGGTGTATTGAAATTGACAAGGTTTTTGTTTTTTTACATTATTAAAAATATTTTACTCTAAAAAGAAACTAGAAGAACCAACAACATTTGGGTAGAAAAAATTTGTTACATTATGTTGGTATTGTGATCATAATTATTGTTACTAATTGATAAAATATAAATATTTTCTATAAGATGAGAGATGTACTCATGATATGGTAACAATAGAAAAACTGAAGGATGTGGATATTCTATATTCTGTTTAAATGTAAAACTCAATTATTTTTAATGTATAAACTATTAAGTTCAAAAGTTGGAAGATATTCGTAAATTACAGAGGAAAAAGTAGATTTCCACAACTATAATTAGGAAAGAAAGACTAATTACTGGAATACTTTCACACTAAAAGTTCATGTATCGAGTTGCTTAATTGAATTATCCCCACAGCTTCTCAGTTCTTAGAAGGGGAATATAATTTAAACATACAGAAAAATCCATTTCAGGTTTAGTAAGGCCTATTTTGTATTCATTCTCATACTTGAATTGCTATGATTATGTCAAAGGAATAGATATACTTAAGGCTGAATAAAATTTCTTTATAATGTTGTCCATAGACTGAGCTATTTCTTAGAACAATTGGGAACCATTATGCAGCAATACACAGAGGTTTATAGGCCTTTTGTTGAAACTTTAAAAATGTAATGCTACATAGGGGAGTATGATATGCCAATTTTTTTCTGATAAAAGTTCTTTTCATTTCAATATTGTATAAGTATTATGCATAACTTGGCTAGTTCACACTCATGGCCATCATCTCTAAATAACTCAGACCTTTTAAAAAAAGCCACAGTCCCTTGCATTTAAAAATTTATTATCAAGTCAATCTAAGGAGTATATCTATTTTAGCACAGGTTCTAGTAGTATTACATTTCATAAAATAGCTATATTTAAGGCTTTATTGTTCCTCCATTCTTTTCAGTAATAACTGGTGTTCATAAAGAGTGTATTATGGGGTTTTATTTACCCATTTACTTTTGGACTTCCCTCCCACCTATCTTTTGCTCTGCCTCTTTAAGCTGCCAGTCCATTGTATTCAGTGGAGCATCAGAAAATATCAGGTTCTTTCAGCAGCACAGCAGGTGTGCACTTATGAAGCATATCTGATATATTCAGCAACAGTCAACAGATTAATGTCACTGCTCACAATTCTTGTTAAGAGAAAGGAGGTAACACTGATATAAAAATAAAATTACTATTTCTTTTATACATTTAAAGAAAATTTTAGACAATGTGATGAAATAGTCTCTCTGGATTCCTTACTCATAACAGATATTGACTTTTTAAGCATAATTTCTAAATTTATTTTGGCTTTAACTATATTAATAATCACTTATTTTCCTTAACTTCAATTGGGGCATGTTTAATGACAAAAATAAAGGAAAATAAAAGAGATTTAAAAGATGCAAAAGTTTATTTTCCAAGTCTATTTATATGACTTTCTATACTTCCAAAATGTACTATTTTTTCTTGCTTAGCTTCACTCATTAAAATGAATAATAATAACAAATCCTATATAATAAAAGCCTAATACGCTGTGTCCAGTCGTCTGGTCATCCATTCAACCAATCAAAGAGTAATATGCTAATGATCTGCTAAGGCCGCTGAACTGCTTGCTATGACGTGCAATGACCACCAGAGGGCACGCCGCTGAACCGCTTGCTATGACGTGCAATGACCACCAGGGGGCAGACGCTCCAACCGGTAGGCTAGCTTGTTGCTGGGGTCAGGCTGATCAGGACTGACATGGGCCAGACATGCCCTGAAGCACTCCCACAGTCCCTCCCCTGCTGGCCAACCACCCATGTCCCTCCCTGGCCCCAATCGTGCACCAGTGGGGTTCCTCGGCCTGGCCTGCATCCTCTCACAATCCAGGACTCCTCGGGGGATGTCGGAGAGCAGGTTTCAGCCCAATCCTGCAGGCCAGGCTGAGGCCTCTACTAAGTAAATAAATCAGAAAAAAATAATAATATCAGGGAATATGTAGGATAGACTCTTAGATAATGTTCAATTTTTCTTCCCCTTTATTTTACCACATTTAGTGAGGCTATTTTTTTAGGTTGGCATTTTGCTTGCCAGCATAATTACAATTTCCAAACTCTCTTTCAACTTTGTGTGGACTTGTGCCCAATTTTTGGCCAATGGAATATCAGCAGAATAGTTGCAGGGCAGCTCCTGGAACTCATTTTTTAAAGGACATTTTATGTGTGTTCTTTACCCATAATTTTCTATTCCCACCTCTGATATATTACATGGGATATGCAGGCTTTTATCTTGCACAATGAGATTTTTAAAAAAGGCATGGTGTATACAATAGGATTGAAAAAATAAGTAAATAGATGATGGTGGAATCCAGATTTCTTTCAAAGAGGAAATTTATAGATAAGCATGAAAAGAAGATTATAATAAACCATGTGGTACTGGATTAAATTCAGAGCCATATGAACTAATGTCTACCTAATATATAAATATGTATGTGTGTGTTTAAGTGTATATGTGTATGCATAAGATTATGTGTCTGTACACACAAAGAGACATATAGAGGATAAAGAACTAATTATATATATCCATGTATGTATTATTAGATATTTATATATTACCTAATTTTGTCTATTGAGAGCCTAGAAACAGTGATACAGAACCAACAAGAAACAGAAGCAACAATCACATCTTGCAACCAGATTTTGGTTTCTAAGTATTATTTTCATAAAAATAAGTAGGGTGTATTTGGAGAAATGGCTAATTCTAGAGTACAAAAGGGGAAAATATAAGATGGTTTTGGAGCATTTTATAGTACCAGAATGTAAGGGGTTTCTTAAAAAAATAAACAAAAATAACTCACAAAAACGTAAGAATGGTGATACGTCATAGAAAAATTGAAGCCAACCTTAAATAGCTCCCAATGTTCAAAATTGAAATAATTTGAGCCATAATATGAATAATGTAGTATTGGATTCCATTCCAAAATATAAAATAAGTATCAGTGAGTCACAGTGATGTAAATAAATAATTGAACAAGTCTATAATAATAAAAACATAATACCCTAATTAGACCAGACATCATTCCAGATGACCTTCTGGAAGAAGCCAGGGCTATGAGGGAAACCCAGATCACGAGTGCATGCTGGCAGCTAGAGGGAAACACTGGTCCCAGGTGCCAGCCGATGGCTGGAGGGAAGCCTATGTCCTGGGTGCCAGAGGGAAGCCGGTGCCAGCAGCCAGGGGAAGGAAGGCCTACTATCGCATGAATTTTGTGCATCGGGCCTCTAGTAATTAAATAAAAGAGGAGATAGATATTGTTCCAAGTAAGATTTACAAATGACAAGTAAGCACAAGAAAAGATGATCAACATCACTTGTCATCAAGGAAATGCCAATCAAAACCACAATAAGATACCACTTCACACCCACTAGAATAACTGACATAAAAATAGTTAGATAATAACAAGTATTGACTAGTAGAAATATAAAACAGTGCAGCCATCTTGGAAAATAGCCTGGCAATCTCACATGTTTAAATATCCTATATAATAAAGAGCTAATATGCAAATGGTCATCACACCCTCACATCGTCACGCCCTCATGCCATCATGCCGTAACTGCTCAGACACTCAACACTGGAGAGAGAAAAATGGGGACCAGCTAGGCACAAATGAGCTCTCGAGAGAGGAATGGGGATCAGCCGGGCTGCAGCCCAGGAGAGGGACAAGCCACCCGCCCCGAGTTTCCTGGCACCAGCAGCTGCACCTGTGCCTGCGGCCCAGGAGAGGAAAAAGCCGCCAGCCCTGCGGTCCTGAGTGCCTGCAGCTGTGGCCCAGGAGAAGCCTCCTGCCCATGGTCCCCTGTGGCTGCGGCCAGCCCAGGTGAAGTTGGCCCGGGTCTTGGGTGCCTGTGGCTGACCAGAGGGCGGGAAGCCTGGGTCCCAGCTGCCTGCAACCGGCCGAAGGAGGAAATCCTGGGTCCTGGGTGCGGGGCAAGGCAGAGGCGGTTAGAGGCGATCAGGCAGGCAGGCAGAGGTGGTTAGGGGCAATCAGGCAGGCAGGCAAAGGGGTTGAAGTACCTGTTTAAAACTTTTACCCATTTTTCTGTTGTGGTTCTTGTTTTTTGCTTATAGATTTATAAACATTCTTTATATATTCTGGAGTCAAGTCCTTGGTTTTAAATATGTAATATAGTTTCTGTTTCCATTCTGTTGCTTGTTTTTACAAACCATTAGTAACATCTTTTATTCAACAGAAGTTATTAATTTTAATATAGTCCACTCACAATTTAGTCTTTTATGGTTAACTAGAGGCCTGGTGCAAGAAATTTGTGCATGGGGAGAGGGGTCCCTCAGCCTGCCTGCACCCTCTCACAATCTGGGTCCCTTCAAGGGATGTCCGACTGTCGGTTTAGGCCTGATGTGGGATCGTGCCTAAACCGGCAGTCAGATATCCCTCTCGAAATCCAGGACTGCTGGCTCCTAAGCGCTCGCCTACCTGCCTGCCTAATCACCCCTAACCACTCTGCCTGCCTGTCTCATTGTCCCTAACAACTTGCCTGCCTGCCTGATTACCCCTAACCACTCCGTCTGACTGCCTGATTGCCCCTAACCACTCATCTGCCAGCCTGATCGCCCCTCTATTGCCTCAATTAATGACTGAATCATCTGATCCTGGAGTTTTCTTCATAGCAAAGTACTTAACTTCAGATTTAATTTTTTAAATGAATATAAGACTAATTCTATTTTTTCTAGTGTCATTTTGATAAGTTGTATATTTGAAGGTGATCATTTTATTCAATCAAATTAATTGGCATGAGTTTTTTAAAAATGTGTTCTTATGATGTTTTTATTATCTTTAAAATATGCAGTGATATTTCTTTTTTATTTCTGACATTGGAGGTTTCTTACTTATTTACAGGCTTCTTCATTCCAAAAATACAATTTCTCTATGGAATCTTTTGGCTAAATCTTACAAGTTTTAATAGTACACATTTAATTATAATTCATATTTTAAATATTTTCCAATTTCTACTTTAATTTTTCATTGATTTTTGAGTTGTTAAAAATATATTTCATAATTTTGCAGCTTTGGGGATTTTCTACCTTATTTTAATGTCATCAGAGAATTTTAAAAATTTTTCAATTTGGATTTTTTTCTGTCCATTTAAATTAGTTGAGGCTTATTTTATCAACCACCATATGGTCAGTCTTGATGACTTTCCTATGTGCATTTTCAGAAAAGAATGTATTTTCTGCTATTGTTTGATATAGTCCAATGTTCTGTATATTCCACTATTTCTTGATTTTGTTGTCCTTTTGTATCCCTATTGATTTTTGCTTTTATTGTTGTTCTGTTTCTCCTATAATTTACTGAGAGAAAGACATTGAAATCTCAGACTGTGAATGTGGATATCTAATCCATTTAATTCTATAAAGTTTTGCTTTATATATTTTGGAGCTCTGCTATAGTTTTGAATCAATTGATTCCTCATGGTTTGATCCTTTCATCTTTCTAAATTTTTTCTCTGTAGGTCTAGTGATGCTTTTTGACTATATGTTTGAAGCTGAGCAATAACATTTGAGTTGTATTTCTAACAACATGATGTAAAGGTAATTAAATGTGTGTTCTCAAGAAAAAGGACCATAATTAGGATCACAATATAAAGTCAGGGACTGATTTAGGATTCTGCTATTTGGAAAGAGGCCTGGTACTATGGTCTGTAGAAAATTGTGAGCTTGGAGAAGTAACAAGTCACAAAGGACAAGCCATCTTCTTGTACTGACTCGATTTGCCTAAGAATTGTAAGTATGGAATGACCAATTGCTATTATAATCTGGTCTTTAAATGAAGAAGCAATGGTAAAACTGTTTGATAGGAAAACTGCACAGAAGGAGAGAGAGAGAGGAAAAAAATAGAGAAACAGAAAATGAGAAAGAAAGAATAAGAGAACAATCACAAGAAATGTAAAATGAATGCAAAGACACGTGAAGAGACATAATTCTTTACAAAATAGCTAAAAACAACGTCAGAAATAAATTCTCCCTAGGCCCAGATAATTATATAAAGCAGTTAAACAAGTACTTTAAAATTAGTATTTTTCCATGTTCAAAAATTTAAATGAAGATTTAACTTACTTTTCATAATATGAACTAAAATAGAAAATAAGCAAAAATTGATTGTAATAAAGCCAACTGAAATGTTAGAAATAAAAGAATAGAGATTCTAATTTGTTTTAAAAGATGCGATATGTGATATATACTCAAAAGTATACTCAGTCAGTGAATTAATGAATTGAAAAATAATATTAAGTATCACACAGAATGTTACACAGAGGCATAAAAACTAAATATGAAACACAGTTAAGGCATGTGAAGGTTGATAGGATATTTTATAAAATAATAACTTTTTGTGTTTTTTCCCAATGCCCTACATTTTTGTGTTGTTCTTGTCATTCATGGATTTACTTGCTATCTTAGCTTATAGGAAATTAAAGTATCTCATGGATGAGATAACACATCTTTATGTGTTTCTCTAAGAATAACATATCACCCGAATTCACATTACTTATGTTGCATAAACACCTCTGCAATAACTATACATTATTTTAAGAATAGGTAAGCTTTTGATCTCATCATTTCAGACTCTCTCTAACTTGCACTCCTACACTCTTCCAATTCTCATTAATTTTAGTCTGATCTCGTGGCTTTCACCAATGTGGATCCACAACAAAGGCCCCATTTTCTTAGTAAAACTGTGGACATTTCCAAGAATATCCCCTCCCCCCATATAATCTATTTCATAGCCTAAGTAGTCGGATTTGTATTAGGTGATTATTAGTTTAACAGCCTAAACTAATTAGTCTTCACTAAATAGAATAAATTAATTGTGGTTTTATCTTTCACTGTAATTATTGGGTATCAGATATTAGATTGACTCATAAGTGGCTGCATTTTTCCTTGTCTATGTACCATATACATAAGTCTTCTGAAAGTGTGGTGTGTTGTGTTTTTTTTTTCTTTATCTATCATACTATTTGTTTTCCTTTTCAACATTCCTCAACACACACAAATAAAATCAAGTACTTATCTTGCTCTGCTTCTTCTGAGATTTTAACAAGTAGAGAATCTTGTTACATATTTTAAAACTCATTTCTTTAATCATGTAGTAGCATTAGGAGTCTCAGTTTAAAACCATTTCCTCAAGAAAAGGAACTTAAGAATATCGTACTACTTATTGGGAGAGTGGAGAAGGCAATTTCAGGCAAAGCCAAATATTCGACACTAAATCTCATTAGCCCCATATCAACTCTACTCTGAAAACCCAAGTGCCATGCTGTTAGCAATAAACAGGTTCTAATGCCTTTCCAGAACTCCAAATTACAATATGTAAATCCAAGTGTAAATAATTAAATGTACATATATTTAACCCGAATCATTCTGCAGACATGCTGTTCTCACCTCCTGCCTCCCACCAAACCTTGTCGGTTGTTGGTAAAATACTAACATGGCACTAGAGAAGAAGGAGAAACAAAGGTAGTTAGGCCATTACAGCCCCTGCAGTGTTTAATCCATAAAGCAGGGAACGCAAATTGGAGAATTGGATCCATGACACGGCTACACTGAGCTACAGAAAAAGAACCCTTAGGGAACTAGCAGGAAGTAAATTGGATTCTATTTTGAGATAATGGTTCATTTACATTGTTGTAATTATTTAAATAATTAATTTCATAATGAAAGAAGCTTATAAAACTCAAAGCCCCACTGAGCTGCAAATCCAAAATTTTCTCATGCTAAATCAGAGCTGATTATCATGCACAGTACATCAGTAAATCTATTTAAGAAAAACCAGTATTTTTAGTGGGATAGACAAATCACATCTGGCTTAGTTGGTACTTTATTATTAAAATGTTTCAGTTTTATAATATCGTAGGTGCTTTCTTTGTAGAATTTTCTTTTCATCCAGAGCAAGCAGATAGATGTCTTACTCCTAGCCACAAAACTTGGAATGTTCATTCACATCCAATTTAGGCAACCAAGAGCCCCACAGGAAGTATTAGGAAGATATGCAAGGTCAGGAACAAGGACACTAAAGAGCACAAAGTTGCCAGAATGCAGTGAATCTAGGTCAGTAAGGTAGCTGGAAGTCTGCAATAAACAGGGTCAAGATTAGGCTTGACTCAGAGCATCTATAATAATAAAAGTATAATATGCAAATTGACTGAATGGCTGAACAGCAGAACAATCATCCCGATGAGCATGCTATGACACACAATGGCGCCAGGCCAGCCAAGGCAGGTGCAATGCGATTGGAAACAATCATCCCGATGAGCACGCTATGACATGCAATGGCGCCAGGCCAGCCAAGGCAGGTTCGGGGCGCCGCCATTACCCCACAATCACCCTGCAAAAGGAGGCCCAGGCCACTGGCTGGCAGGGCAATCAATGGGGTGGGGGGAGCCTCTGCGATCGCCCCAAAGAGGGAGGCCCAGGCTACCCGGCCTGTGGTGCTGTGGTGGGTGGGCGGGGCCTTCCTCTGCAGAGCAATTGATCGTGGGGCTCCTGGATGCAAAAGGGCACAGGCCAGGCTGAGGGACCCCCCCAACCCCAAGTGCACTAATTTAGAGCACCTGGCCTCTATTATTAAATAAAGCCTGTGGGTTAAACACCCCAGGGTCAGGTTATACAGATAACTCTAGAATCTCAGAAGATTCTCAAAGGCAGATGTTCAGCAAAGGCTAAGAATATTGGAGAGAAAAACAAGAGAATCATAGAATCAAACACATAGAAAATCAACTGGATTTCTTTGGTGATTCTATTTCTTTCTTTCTTTTTTTCCCCTTGCCCTGTCAGAAGAAAAAAAAGAGAGAGAGAGTAATACTGGGCTTGAGCAATTAAGTGAGATATATAAGGCGGAAGTTTGAAAATTCAATAATATACTACATAATCCTTTCCTCATTTCAATTATATCCTTACCTGATAGATACATACTTTCCTCCAATTCTTTGAAGATATTAAAACTGATATTGGTCTCTCTCTCTCCCTAAGAAAATGATCATTTTCTTTGTCCTCAATTCTGTGCATGTAGCATTTAGCAACATAAGCTCACTGTTCTACTTCTTTTCCTACTCTATCTTCACCTCCGTTCCACTTTAGTCACTCTTTCCAATACCACTCCTTCAGTTGTCTCATTTCCTTCACTGTTCTAGCTTTTGTCTTAAGCATATGCTATTCTACTTTCAAGTTACAATCGCAACCCTTCACCTAAATTCAAAGCCCTACCTCTGTTGAAACTCATCAAGATCTATAGACATTTCATTTCTGTTTGCTCTAAATCGTTGCAGTTCCTATTCTTCCTCACTCTCTTCTGTGGTCATTCTTTGGAAGCAGGATAACTGGTGGTTAACCCAGATAAAATATGGGTCAAGAATGCTTAAATTTGAACTCCAACATCTTCAGTTTTTAGCTATGTAACATTTGGGAAGTTTCTTAATATTATTAAGATCCAATTTCCTTTCTAATAAATGATTATAAAAGATTACTTACTGCATAAGGCTGAAATTAATATTAAAGAGTTATTTTATATAAAGAAGTTAACATAGTGCCTGAAACACTATAAACACAGTACCTTCCACCTAGTATTAGTATTAGTCTTTAACCATGTTTTATCAATTCAACTATTCTAATATACAATTTGGGTGTTTAGTTTTTATTATTAACAATTACCTTTTCCATTTCTACTCACACTCTACAGACAAGTTCAAGCAAATATAATTCAATCATCAAATATTTATGACATCCCGTTCTATCTTTAGTCTAAATTGTCTTCTTTGAACTCCAGGCATATATTATATATTGTGTGGGACTGATATGGTATGGATATTATACCAAACCTCAACCTCAACATGTCCAAATATGAATCTATCATCACCTTTCCTTTACCATATGGTGTTCTCCAGTGTTTTTTGCAACCATGATGAATGTGAAAAACAATGATCCAAATGCAAAAAAAAAAAAAAATTAAAAACTGGGGCACTATTCATTCTTCCTACATACCTATATTTAATTACTTATTTAGCTATATAGATCTGTATTGTACACTCTTGAAAAATATTTCATTTCTCAGTCATCACTACCTTAGTGCAACCCCTTCCTTTTCTTGTGTAGATTGCTGCAATAGCCTTTTAACAGTTCCCTTTGAACTCAGAATGTCTTTCCTCAAAACTAACTTAACAAACAAAAGCTATCTTCACTGCTTTCAGATTTCTCTTTATAAAATTGAAATCTGATAATAGTACTCCTCTGCTTAAATTATTTCAGTGTTTCACCATAGTCTTCAAGAAAAGAAAAAATTAGCATATATGTGCAGCTTTTTTTCTCTGTTTATCATCATGGAGTTGAATTTGCAGGACTCAAATCCATACTCAAATCCACTTCTTAACTCTGTGGCCTCCAACAAGTTACTTTACCTACCGAATATGTAATAATCTAATGTATGTAATAATCTAATAATGTAACTTACTTTTCAATGGACCTTTATTTCTCTTAACTTGGACTTTAAATTCTGGAATTCTGCTTCTAACATCTTTTCATATTTATTTAAAGCAGTAGCTGGTACTTTGGTGGTACACAATAACATTTAATGGAATAACTAACATCAATGTACTAATTGCTTTGCAATTACAATTCATTAGGTTATCTCCACAAATCTTTTTGGTAGGCACAGTAACCTTAAACATGAAGAATACCGCCAATTAGAGAAATTAGCATCTTTCTCAATGTCACATGTCCGGTTAGTAGAATAACTATGATTCAAATCCAAATCTGTCAGTCTCCAATCTCTCAGCTGTCTATTAGAGGAAAAGCAGCTGACACAGCTATAGATGCTTCCATTCCTATTTTTAATTAAAACCTTCAACTGTCATATGTGATAAAAAAAAAAGTACAGCTGAATTTAATTTTCAATGGGGTAAGCATTTGAAGTGTTCCTCAAAGTGTCCATCAGGTTCTCTGAGGGTGATTTAAAATACAAATCCCCAAACTACAACTTAGAATTCCCTCTCTAAACCTCGGATCCCTCGGTTTATTATCAGCAATAGCCCTGACCAGTGTTGGTAAGTGGTTAGAGCTTCAGGCAGTGTATGCACGGAAGGGTCGCTGGTTTGATTCCCGGTCAAGAGCACTGGTTTGCAGGTTCCATCCCCCGCCCTGGTTTGTTTGCATGTGGGAGGCAACCAATCAATGTGTGTCTCTCACATCAATATTTCTTTCTCTCTTCTCCCTCTCTCCCACCCTTCCACTTTAAAAAAAAAATTAATAGGGAAAAAATCCTCTGGTGAGGTTTAATAACAACAACAAAAAATTACTGGTAATACTTCCCAAGAGGTTGATAATGGATACAAAGAGAACCACTGGCCAAAAATGAGGGATAGAAATGCAAGATGTCATTACTAATCGCCCAGTTGCTAAATGTGATGGTCATAAGAGTAGAGAATGTGCTTATTGCCATTCAAGCTTATTGCCATTATTATCAAGCTTATGACTAAAAAACAGATGAAGGAAATGGCTTTAATAATTATTCTGTGAAGTTCACCTAAACTGGGAAAAAGAAAGAACAGAGAATAAAAATCTTATTATTTATTGCTGGAGCTATGTGATATGTAATGCCCTAATTCACTGGTATCTTATTTCTGTCTACTTTCAGGCAAATGAGAGCATTATACCTTCCTGCCTGTGAAGACATGGCCACGTGATTTGCTCTTAGCAATTATATGAGTGGAATTTATGTTTGATAGTTCTGTGTGAAACCGTTTAATTGCTTTTGTTCCACTTTCCAGTCACCTCTTACCTGACTCCATGTGAAAGTGTGCACATATACACTGAGCAATCACACAGGTGAACTCTCTTCTGGAGAGGTGCTGAGGCTCCCACTGAGCATCAAAGAAGAATTAAATCGCGAAGATTTTGTTTATGATTTTTGTTGTTGTTGTGACCGTAACATTAACTGTGCCAGTATACTAACTGATATATGGTGTATTTACATTATGTTTAATGAATTAAAAAAATAAACTCAATTAACTAACCAAAAATGTTCAAATCTGTAATAATAAAAGTGTAATATGCTAATTAGATCAGACAGCCGAACGACCTTCCAGACGTCATTCCGGATGTCCTTCCATATGAAGCTGCCATAGTAGGGGCAGAGGCAGAGGTGGTAAGGGGAGATCAGGCAGGCAGGTGAGCAGTTAGGGGCAATCAGGCAGGCAGCCAAGTGGTTAGGAGCAATGAGTCAGGCAGAGGAGTTAGAGGTGATGAGGCAGGCAGGCAGAGTGGTTAGGGGCGATGAGGCAGGCAGGTGAGCAGTTAGGAGCCAGCAGTCCCGGATTGTGAGAGCGATGTCTGATTGCCGGATTGGGCCTAAATTGGCAGTTGGACATCCCCCGAGGGATCCCAGGTTTAGAGTGGGTGCAGGCCGGGCTGAAGGACCCCACACTCCCGTGCACGATTTCATGCACCGGGCCTCTAGTTAATTATAAATAAAGGAGACATAGTTGGTCAGCTGATTCATTTCAAGGAGTAGGTTCAAGTGCCCTTAGGAGGGGAAAAAAAGATATCCCTAACTTTATTTCAGATAGTAGAGGTCCCTAAGAGGCAAAGTGAAAACAACTAAGTGAAAAAATAATCTTTAATACCAGATTTGTCATCAAATACTTAGATTAGCTTTAGGATGCATGCTATCAAACTAGGTGATTTTCAAAGCTGAAAAGTAACCTCCTTTGAATTTCATGTGACACAAAGTAACCTTAATCACCATAGTATTTTAAAGTAAACTTCTTAATGCTACTCAAGGCCAAGCTGGTTATTAAAAGATTTGAGCACTGGCCCGTGTGGCTCAGTTGGGCATCATCCCAAGCACTGAAAGGTTGTGGGTTCAGTTCCCAGTCAGGGCACGTGTCCAGGGTTTGATCCCTCACATCAGTTTCTCTCTCTCTCTCTCTCTGTCTCTCTCTCTCTCTCTGTTCTCTCTCTTTACCCTCTCCCCCACTTTTCTCTCCCTCTCTAAAACAAAAACAAGCAAACAAAACACACTAAAAATCTTTAAAAAAACAACAAAGAATTACTTCTCAATGGCTTCACAGTGCAGCCATCCTCAGACCCAATCTTCCAGGTCCCCTCAGCTCTCTGTAGTCTTTGCTGTTTTTAAAATAAAACAAACAAATAAATAAATAAGAGATTTGAAATATTTTTGTTGATATGAAAAAACTATATAATGTAATTCTAATTGTTAAGAAGCATTCAATTCATTTTTCATTTTGTGCGTGGAGCAGTTAAAGCTCTTGCTTTATGTTTGGAATTTTTTTAAATATTTTTATTGATTTCAGAGAGAAGGGGAGAGCGAGAGAGAGATAGAAACATCAATGATGAGAGAGAATCATTGATAGGCTATTACATTTCCACACATGCCTACAACCCGGGCATGTACCCTGATCAGGAATTGAACCATGACCTTCGGGTAGGTCAATGCTCAACCACTGTGCCATGCCGGCTGGACTGCATTATTTTTCATATGCAGTGGAGGGCATAAGCCATGGGCTTAAACGGGTTCCATTTGAAATTTGAGATGTCCCATAAATATATAGCAGTGTAGCTGCTTTAGAATCAATTTTCATATCATTTTTCTATGGAAAGAAATCTGGATTTATCTATATGTTAATCACAAATGTCAACAAAAAAAGTCAATCTGCTAATACTTGTTCTAAGAATTGATGACAGTAAGTTGGAGAAGGGGGAATTTTATTTTTCTTTCTTAAGAAGCAATTACTGTCAGTATGTTCTGGAAGAATATGGACAACAAGTCTAAAGAAATACTCTAGCTTTCCTCCACCTGTTTCGTGGTTGTTTCAGTTTAATGAGGCAAGCTGTCTTTTCATTCACTCCACAGTTGCTTTTCTTGGATTTATCAAGTGCCACACAGTGATGAGACACTAGGGGATATGTGCTGCACCAAACAAAGCAGAGCCCCTGCCTGGAAGATATTTGCATGGTAGTGTGGGAGCTGGGCTAATCAATCACACAAAACAACTGAAATGTGAAACTGTTAAATGATCCAGAAAGTCAAGATAGAGAACATTCTGAAAGTATAGAATAGAAAATTGACTTAATCAGAGACACCAGGAAAAATATTTTTGAGGATGTGACACAAAGTGATTAGTAGTTAATTAAGCAAAAATGTGTGCATGTGTGTTTCTGCCAGTATGTGTTCACACACATATGTGTGTACACTTAGCATTCCAGGAAGAGGAGACTGTAGATGTACAGGCCTTATTTTAAGAGGGGTTCAACAGTTAGGGCTACTGGAGTGCTGCGAAATGGCTGACTGGAGTAGAGGGGTGCAGAGGAGACTACAAGGAGATGTAAAGGCCAGACTCCACAGGGCTTATTAAAACACTAGAGGCCCAGTGCATGAAATTCATGCATGGGGGTTGGAGGAGGGTCCCTCAGCCCGGCCTGCACCCTCCCGCAATCCAGGACCCCTCAGGATGTCTGACTGCAGTCGGACATCCCTCTCACAATCCAGGACTGCTGGCTACTAACTGCTCGCCTGCCTGCCTGCCTGCCTAATTGCCTCTAACTGCTCACCTGCCTGCCTGATCACCCCTAACCACTTTGCCTGCCTGCCTGATTGCCCCTAATCGCCTCTGCCTTGGCCCCTGCTGCCACGGCTTTGTCCAGAAGGTTGTCCAGAAGGACGTCCGGAATGACATCAGGAAGGTCTTTTGGCTGTCCAGTCTAATTTGCATATTATGCTTTTATTATTATAGATTAAGATATTTTGAGTCCTTTCTTGAGCTATCCAAACTAAAATCTTCATGTTTATTCTCAATTGCATCTATTAAATTTTTCAGAACAAAAGTCTTCTGTTTAACACTATATGGCTCAATTATTGTCCTAAATTTTATAATATTTTATATAGGCATAAATGATAAAAGGAATGTTGGGAGGGGACAGAACGGGAGGGAAAAAATGAATAATCAGCAATTAGGAGAATGGATAACAGCAACAATTCTAAATCTATATGTTCATTAGTTATTCATTAATAATGAATAATTAAAATGCATTGATCCCTTCAGCAATAAGAACACTTTACATACCTTATTTCTAAAACACGCATCATCTGGCCCAATAGATAGCACTATCAGTACCAATTATCAACAGGCACACTGGGGCAAGGAGGAGGTAGGTTGTTTACCTAAAGCCACAGAGTTAATGGGCACTGGCACAGCTCAAAGGTACTGCAGGTTCAGTCCTTGACCACTGCAATAAAAGGAATATCACAATAAAGCAGGTGGCACAAATGTTTTGTTTTCCAGTGCATATAAAATCATGGTTATACCTTACTGTAGTTTATTAAGTATGCAGTAGCATTATGCCTAAAAATCAATGCACAATACCTTAATTTTAAAAAAAAATGCATTATTGCTAAGAACTGCTAACTATTATCTCCTAGTCTTGCCTTGAAATTGATGAAGATGCACTATCTGTGAAGGGTAGTAAAATCAGATATGTTTGTATAAGTGCCAGGATTTAAACTCTATTCTCTTAGAGTTCAAAATTTATGCAGGCTCCCACTGTGATAAAAGAGTGCTATTATTGTGAGTAAGAATAAGAGCAAGTTGACTTTGAAAGAAATATCAAATGTTTTCGATACATACTTTTAATCCCTAAAATTATATTTAGATGTATATCAAGAGGCTTCAGGGATAAATGCATCCAATTAAAAATAGCTTTCTATTTTATTGAATTCCAAATAAGGAGGGCAAACTTATCTCCAGTTTTCAACAGTGCTTATTCAACAGGTTAATGTTGATAAATAGGCTAATAATGACATGGACACAATATAAATTCCCAAAACATAGCTAATCTGATCCCACAGAAGTATTTATTATGGTAGTTAGATTACTTTGGTATTATTGCTTTGGACCCATTTAGTGTATTACTAGTGTTTGGCATGATATTAATAGTATTGGTGTGGGGAGTTTACTGTTCATGAAAATGGTGAAAGCATTAATATATATCACATATAATTCAGACTTCAAATTGAAAATGGTTTCTAATTATTGATACACTAATTTTCTGAACTAGTTTTGAAATATTTCAATAAAATTATTTTAATAACAACTAAAATATTTATATATCTTTTCATTGTTATTTCCAATGACAAAATTCTCAAATTTGTGGAGCTATAGCTTCATGTGTTAAACACAATGATGCCATTTATATCTTTATAAACATGAAGCAAAAATTCATACATTGTAGGAAAACTTTCACCAGTAAGTTAGAAACCTTAAGTATTTATGTAAAATCTCTCAGAATAGTGAAATACAGGTTAGAAATAATAAAAATGATATTCCTAATAATTCCCAACCTATTTTTTATTAATAAACTTTATCTTTTAGAATACTTTTTGATTTATAAAAAAATTGAGCAGACAGTACATAGAATCCCCATATTATACCCATTCTCACAAGAATCTCACCCAAGCTTCTGAAATATATTTAATTATCAAGTCTCCTTAGGTTCTTCTTGATTATACCATTTTCTTAGACATTTTTCATTTTTGATGACCTTGATGGTTTTGAGGAGTATTGGTCAGGTATATTGTATAAGATGCCTCTCTATTAGAAGTTGCCTGGTATTTTTTTTTTCATAATTAGATTAGATTTGTAGATTGTTTACAGGAAGCTAACAGATATAAAATGCCATTTTTATCACATTACATGGAGGGTCTACACTACTAACATGCTTTATAACTTTCGATATTGACCTTGCTCAAGTGGTTGAAGTGGAGTTTGTCAGGTTTCTTCACTGTAAAGCTATTCATTTCCCCCTTTTCTGCACTCTATTCTTTGGAAGTAAATCACTATGTACAGTTTACACTTAAGCTGTAGTATTTACACTCTCTACTTTAAGATGCGATATTTACAAATAGCTCAATTTTGAAAATGAAGTGTATTTTAATAACACTGCCTCTATAATTATTCAAAGTGTATATACACATTTTTTGGTACACCCTATATATGTAATCATTCAGTCATTTATGTCAATATGAACTTGTGGATATTTATTTTGTGTTTTGGATTATAATAAATACTATTTATTTGTTTTGTCATTCAAATTGTCTTATCCTTGGCCATTGGGAGCTTTTTCAGTTGGCTCTAGGGTACCTTTAATATATCACCATTAATGGGGTTTTGCTTATTTGGTTGGATTCTTCGAATGCCCTTACTTTCTGGCACTACATAGAATTAGCCATTTCTATTAGGATCCCTGATTTATTTAAATGAAGAATAATATCAGAAACCAAGATCTGGGTGCTAGGTGTGCTCATTAATACCGGGGTGCCATTTTTTTAGACCATTTCAGCTGACAGAGAAAGAAATATATTTGTGTATACTTACCCATGTATATATACAGATCTCTAGATATTTCTATATATAGCCATCTTCATAATAAATAAAATATAAAGTTCTTATTGATGTCTCCAACTTTAATCCACTACCACATTGATCATTTTGGCCTTCTTTCTTTGATTATCTGTAAACATAAGAAACCTGGATCTGAGATGGGAATCAGGTAAATGAATCTGCCATCAATTTTTCAGTTCAAGGATACATGTATAGAAATATCAAAATTGTTAACTCATACTCTCATTAAAAACAACTTTATCAAATAGAATATAGTGTTTATGCACAGTTTATTTTACCTTAAGTCATTTTCAAAGGTCAGAACATTTTCCCCTCCCCCTACAGGAGGCTTTTGTCAAACATTTGTAATACAGGTAGATTATCTCATCATAGTCTGCATTCTTCCCTGGAATCCTCCAAACTCCTAATTTTTTATTAATATACATACATTAACATTCGCTCTTTGTGTTGTAAAGTTCTATAGGTTTAAACAAAAGCGTAATGTCATATATCCACAATTACGATATCCTACAGAATAATTTCAACACAAAGATATTTTTACTAAATGATAATATTCTTGGCAGAAAAAGAAACTTTTTCTAAATATTTAGTAGGACCTTTGGAAAGTATTGTCATCAGGCTAAATTTTGTATTCTTTATTGAATGATAATGATTGGAAAACTATCTACATTTATTATTATGGATGTTATTATTATTAAAATTATTAAGGCAAATTCTATATATGAGCTAATTAAAACACTGCAGTAAACTTTTGGATAATATCAGGAAATATACCAATTTATGCATTTCAATAAAGTGTTGTGTTATAAATCAAATTTATCATAATTTTAAAAAACAGTGTGTATATTCTTATTGTCCTGGAATTAGTTCTCTCATATATTGTTTTAAATAACTGCAACTTCAGTTCATAGCCTGGCAAGATTTTTGAACACAGTTTTTGTTTGGACTATATTTTTATTACTTTTTAGTAAGTGTTGTAACCATGAATATGAGACTTGAGAACAACATTATGCTTTTCAAGTAACTGAAGAAGAAAAAAATATTTATTGCATTGGATCAGTATATAGGGTATTAACTAATGAAATAACTGATTTGTAAATAGTTTGGAGGAAAAGCAAGCAAAATAATATCTCTAAATTTTAAAAAGACTATTAAATAAACACAATTAAATATGTAATTCAGAATTCATGGTTTCATAAGTCTTGGGACTTCCAGTTTGAAAAACAAACAAAAAATTTATATCTTTTAATTTTTTTTCACTCACAGAAAGCTTATTCCACAACACCAAGATATTTCTACATAAGTCATAATGTCTGCTTTCATTTCTTGGTACCCTAAATTTTTACCTTAAAAACATCACAAGGCCCTAGTTGGTTTGGCTCAGTGGATAGATCTTGGGCCTGCGGACTGAAGGGTCCCGGTTTGAGTCCAGTCAAGGGCACATGCCTGGGTTGCTGGCTCGGTCCCCAATGAGGGGCGTGCAGGAGGCAGCCAATCAATGATTCTCTCTCATCATTGATGTTTCTATCTCCTTCTCCTTTCCTCTCTGAAATAAATAAAAATATTTTTTTTAAAAATCACAAGGCTTTATATCTCAAAGGAATGACATAATAATTTAAGCTATATTGCATATTAAATTTTAGTGTTTTAATGAATGATTACAAATTTTGGTATCTTTGTCATTTAAATATATGTTTATTCATATACAAAACAGGATTCAATTGCAACGGGTCATCAAGTAACGTCTTTTCTTTCAATGTCATTTTGTTATAACATTGATTAGATGCCTTAGGAACTTAACTCTTGTTTATGTCAATCAGCCTATTGTAAACTGATTTTGTTTTATGTTGCTTCACTTAAAGTCTGAGGACCTATCAACAACTTTAAGTGTACTTTATATAAGAAACATTTTTCTAAGAGTTTTTTAAAAAATACAAAGGCTTGCCTATGGAAACTGTCAATTACTCCATCACTAGATGAGTTCATTCGGAGAAAGTTTTACGATCACATATGAATCATTTAAACATCATACTATGAGATAAAGATATAGTAAAGAACAAGACTGAGTACCATTCCACAATATTAATATTTTCTAATACAGGAGACAAAGATAGAAGTGAGGTTATAATAAATGATATAGGTTCAATAACACAAGATTGTACAGTTATACAAGGTAATATGGAAGCCCATAGAAGGAATAGGTCAAATTCAAGTGTTAGTTTTTCCCCATTCCTTCCTTTTAAAATTTTTCATCTTTTTTTTTCTTCTTTCAGAACTGAGGTAAAAAGTGGGTGCACATTTTGAAGGCAACTCTATATGTTTTAGATTTTCACTGTAAAATTTTAGATTATATATGGGCTAAGGTGGAGATGCATATGAAAGTTGAAAAAAGTAGGCACATTAGTTTTAGAGACCTTGATAGATGACTAATAGATTTAAAAAATCAATGACTATTATAGAAGTAAAGTGGCATCACTTATCAGTGGATCCAATGAGAAATCAATGATAAAAAACCAAAAGTAGGGAAAAATAATGAGCTATGGGATGATGTCAGTTTGAATATGGCAGAGAATAAACATAATCTCAAAGAAGACATGTTACCTCTCTGAATTAATTTCCCACCATTTTTCCCTTTGCCCGATCTGCTCTGCTCTGATTACATTGTCCTCATAAAAGTTAAACACATTTCTTCCTCAGGGCCTTTATATTTGCTGTTCTTTTATCTAGAAGAATATTCCTCCAGATATTTGCATAACTTACTTCTTAATATCCTTCATTTCTCTGCCCAAATGTCTCTTTATTAAAAAGTCCTTTCTGGGTCATCCTGTATTTTTAAATATAGGTACAATTTCTCTCTATCAGCTTATCCTGCTTTATTCTTTTCTTTAGTACAATGTACCACTATATACCTATTTATTTATTTTCCTATTGTATATCTTTTCTAACTAGAAATAAAGCTACAGGAGAGCAGTCATTGTTTGGTTGGCTGTTATATTACCTGTACCTAGAATAGTGCCTGAGAAAGAACAGGTATTCATTACATGCTTATTGAATGAATGGACAAAATCCCTCCCACATTGAAAATAAAATGAAGGCAGAAAATTTCAGAGAACATGTTTATATAATTAGTATCCAGACTTGGTAAAAAGGCAGGTAAAATATGTGGATGGAAAGATTAGAGGCGAATTGAAGAACTATATGTCACTGAATAATAGATGAAGAAAAGAATAGACAATAGTAGATTTACAAATAGAAGATAATGGTTAAGGAAGAGATGATCACAGATTTGATTCAGCTCTTGGCAGTAGATAAGACTTTTTTAATGAAATGCTACAAAAAAAACATCATAGGTATGTAAAATACAATGAAAAGGTAATTCAAGTGTATGGAGTAAAAAAAAAAACACAAAAACTAAGAAACCTAAATATCATCATTATGAAGGTAGGAGATGAGAGACTGGGAAGCAATTATTCATAAAAGCCTAGATAAATGTTTCTACATCTTCACAAATAATAGTTTTGAGGATGGATAAAAAATGAATTGCATCATCAAATAAATTTTTAAAAGCCAAGGTCTGTGAATTATGGTGGCAGAGCAATGATAGACAAATGTCAATAAAAGTAATATAAAGTCTAGTCCTCTTCTTTTGAAATGAAAGCTGAAATGCTTTCTCTTTTCTTATTTTAACGGAAGTCATATTTTTAAAGCAATGTGAAATTTTAGTGGTAATATGAAGAAATAAAAATGATTTAAAAAGAAATGATCATATCCTGGAGATACTTTAAATATGACTCAGTGACTGACTTGTGAGGTAGATATTGTACTAGAAAAAGAAGGCCGTTAGTTCCCTTAGGACTTAGCTTACTTAGCTGCGCTGGTAGTGGAAACTTGTATTAAGATCAAGAAAAGAGGAGGCATTAGTTGATTAGGGGGAATTTGGTGCTTGAGTCACACTGAATTTCAAGAAAAGTGTTGCAGGAAATAACAATAAGCAGTTGGATAAACAAGATCTGTGTTGTGGGAGAGAAACCCAGAGTAGAAATATTTGTTTGTGTGTCATTAACAGAGCTGGTGGTGGAAGCCATTGCAATTGATACCCTATCCCAAAGAAAGTAGGTAAAGAGGAAGAAGAGGTCAGAAGGCAATATTTGTGAGAACAAATTATTTGTGAGAACATCGGCACCTAAGGGATTGGGAAAGAACAAGAATTCCACAAAAGATACTGAGAATAAAAGACTGGAAATCAAATTAGAGAGAATTTAAAGAAAAAAAAAATTGTAGTGCACAGTGTGAAAAGATGCAGAAAGTGAAAGGAAGGTAGGGACCAAAAATGTTTTCATTCTTTTTAACAGTAAAGAGCCACTGTGGTGAGTGAATAGGAGCAGAACACAGATTTCAAGAAGTATAGCAATGTGAGATAAAAAGATGAAAACCACACATTTCAGTAACTTAGTCATGAAGAGGAAAAGACAGATAGGGTCCAAGATAAGAAGTGATGTCCGGTGGAAAGAAGGTATTTTGTGATGAAAAATACTCATAGCTGTTAAAGACTAAAAGGGAACAATAGACAAGAAAAAGGAGCTAATACATGAAAGTAAGGGTATATTTAATAGTCGTAGGAAAAGGGGTAACATCTAAGGCATAGATGAAGCGGTTGGCCTTGTACTTGAGGAAAGAAATCTATTGATTGTGACAAGCTGTTAGGAAGAAAGAATGGATGAACTGTAAATCGAGAACATATTTATTGAAGGCACTCATGCCATTAAGTAGGTGAAATCTTAGACTGAGTAGGAGGGGAAAGGTAAGTTGTAAGTTTAGACCAACAAAAAGTTTAAGACAGTTGCTGGTATTTTTCGGTTTTAGTGAATTCACTAAAGAAATTGAAATAATTTCATAATAGAAAGTTAAAAACCAATTGAGGTAGAGACAGAAAACCAATCTGGGAGACTGCATAAATTTCTTCAACACAACACGTAGATGTAGGAGCAGAGAAAACAGTGGATTGTTGTAGTTTCCACTGCAAGTAGAAAAGGCAAAGACAGGAAGGCAAGAAAATATGCAGGATGCAGTTAAAGTGGTAAACATTGGGCTCTGAGCTGCATAGCAAAGGACTAAGTACAAGAGGCAGGCGATGAATGCGAAGAATGAAAGATATCAAAGGAGTCAAAGTTTAATCAAGTGTGTTGAACAGAACCAGAGAAATTATGTGCTACGATAGCCAGTTTATTTTCAGCCTAAAATATAATCAGCATTCTGGAGCATGTTTTAGTGTTTGGGGCCGGGGATAGCAGTGTTCATTTGAGTGGGTACTTGTTCCAGCTTCATATACTTGACCTTTGCAGACAATGGTACTTTCCTTATCTCTACTTGACATTAAAAGTATTGGATTTATGAGAAACCTATTATGTTATACCTGAGACTAATAAGTAGCTGAAAAATTACTATAATTTTACTCAGCATTATACAGACTCTTCTTATCAAGCTGCTCCTTGGGATCCAAAGTGCTGATGACAGCCCAACATTCTTTAGGCATCATCAAACTCATAGAAAAATATTATGTATTCTTACTGGTATTTCTACTTTGGCAGAGTTCCCAATTCCTACATATGCTTTTATTCCAGCAAAGTCTGTTTCCAACTGGGAGTCTCAGAGTTCTGACAGCTGATGCCCTTGCTATGTCAGGGAAAATAGAAATGTGTTGTCTTATTTAGAAAAGAAAAATGTTATCTTGATTGTAGACATAAGAAAAACATACTTCACTTAAATTATGAAGCACAGATTTAAACTAGTCAATGCTCCTTAGTTACCACACTGCCCCAGCCTAAAAAAAAACAACACAAAAAACAAAACAAAAAAACTTGAAAAGAAATGAGAAAAAGAAAACAATTTAGTATAAGAATGAAATACTTATTTAAAAAACACATTAACTCTCTTTAAAAACTAATAACCATTAAATGTATAGAGTGTCTATAGTTGACCATAATTAATTCATAACTTATGTGTCTATATGTCTTTGTGTAGATAGATAGATACTGCATATATTATATGTAGTATACTAGATATATATATTTATATGTAGTATACTAGATATATATATATTATTACTACTACATACTATTACTAGTACATACATATATGTATTAGTTTAATTATAAAATTAATTTAATTTTTCTTTTCATCTGTCATCTTGATGACAGCTCAAATTGAACACACCATTTATATTTCTTAGTTGCAAGCAATAAAAATTAATTTGTTTAATTAACAACACACACACAGTAAAAAAAGGAAATGTATTACAAGGATACTGGGTAGCTTTCCTCAAGAAAGAAAAACGCCCCAAATTATGCCATGGAAATAGCTTGAAGACACTAATACTTCACCATCTGAAAAACTACAGGGCCAATTACACCACCAGCCCTAGACACTATACTACTGAAACAGGAATTTTGGGGGGTGAAAAAGACAGGTTTTAGGAAATTTTAGTAATTAAGGGGACCATGGAAGAAACACAGGGCTGCTGAGCAGCAGAAGGTATATTTCCATAGAATGAGGGAGCTGGAAACAGTAATAGGTCTATATTTACAAAATAAAGAGAAGGAAGCCCTTCATCCAGAAGGAGAAGAAGAAACCCCAAAGGGAACAGGAAAACAATAAGGAAGGGGGGGGGGCATGGAGAACCTCATCTACCTTAGAGTTCAGAAGTTACTATGGTAACCAGTCTAAGGGAATAGTGACCAATCAAGGCACCAAGATCTGCAGCCTTTATAAGCTGTAGAGAAAAAGGAACTCAGTGGGACCCTTTCCCCTTCCCCATGTGGGAGTCTGTTCAGTGGGACTCTTCCCGCTCCCTATGTGGGAGTCTATACTTGTTCTTTAATAAATTTCCACCTTTGCTATACTATCTTCTGTCCGTGGATTCATTCTTCGACTCAGGTGGACAAAGAATTCGGGTTCCAGTCCAAAATTTCCATTTCACTACCCATTTAATTCATAAGTTAGCTCTCTTTGGAAACAATCACAGATTGACTATTGTTCCCACCCTTAATACAAGGGATCCGGTGTAGTCCATTTGTTTGCCTCACTAGCTTAGGCCGAAGGTGTGCTGAAAGATGCATTAGTTTGGAAAAGCTTTAGTTGCAATGATGCATGCTGGACACAAGGAGCTTAGAAAAGTAGAGATCCCCTTTGCAGAGACCAATTTCATCTCTTTTACACTGAAACTCCCATTTCACCAGGGAAAGCAAACATGTCATGAAACTTTATTCTGCTATACTAATTTTTCCATCCTTCTCATTCACAGAACAACGTAAGAATAAGTAGAAGTTAAAAAAAAAAGAGTTTTTTTCCCAAAGGAACTTTCAAATTTGTCTTTCATTTCCTAAAATTAACAAATCATGACTTGAAAACAAACAAATATGGTGAAAAAAGGGATGGGGGAACAAAGAGAAGAAATTGGTGTTACAAGAACCTAGGATCCTAGAAGAGGGGATCTGCAGAGGTGAGAAGCAGGACATTGAGGAGGGATTGCCTTGTTAATGCTCTTACCACTGAGGGGACAAAATGAGGCTGGTTCTGGGAATATCAAAGAATGAATAATAGTAATAATCCTATATAATAAAGAAGTAATGTGCAAATTAACCCTCGCGCCATCACAAGATGACTGCACCCATAGCAGAAGTGTGGTTCCCATAACACAAGATGGATGCACCCACAGTGGAGGCAGAGTTCCCATAAGGAGCCATAATGAGCGATATGCAGGGACCTGAGACTGTGCCCCCTCCCGGCAGGGCTTGACGGGGGACCTCAGGCCACGCCCCCTGCCCTGGCGCTGGGCCAGGGACCTGAGGGTGCACCCCCCCACCTGGCTCAGGGTCAGGGGACCTGAGGGTGTGCCTCCCTGCCCGGCAGGGCTTGACAAGGGTGGGGCCGGCCAGGTCTGGATCTCACCCAATGGGGGTGGGGCCAGCTGGGTCTGGGTCTCACAGGATTTTGAGGCATGCGTGGGTGGGCGGGGACTTGACTCTGGGTCCCACGGTGCTCCCCAGACTCTTACAGGAGGAAGATTTTCATATACATTTTACTAATTTTCTTTCATCTCTGACATTTCTATTATAGAGAAAGGGCAAATAGCAATATTAAAATATTTCCTCTAATTAATTCCCTTTTAATGTGCACAAATTTTGTGCACTGGGCCACTAGTAATAGTAATAGTAAAACAAGAAGTTGATATGGGAAAACTGGACTGGAACACGTGGTATTCCTCTGGGCAGGATGGTTCCCGGGCTTTTGTCCAGTGGAGTCCAAGAATGAAACCACAACAAAAGGTGGTATAGCAAAGGTGGAAATTTATTGAGAAACAAGCACAGACTCCCACGTGGGGAGGGGGCAAAAGTCCTCCTGAGTCCCTTTTCCTTCAGTTTATAAAGGCTGCAGTTTTTTGTGCCTAGATATCCCCTCTGGTCACAATCCCCCTTAGATTGGTTACTATAGCAACTCTTTATTGTTTCCCTATTCCTTCTGGGTTTTCCTCTTCCCTCTCTGAATGAGGGGCTTCCTTCCCTTTATTCTGTAAATGTGCACCTTTCTGCAGCTCTCAGCTCCCTTATCTTATGGAAATGTACCTTCTGTAGCTCCCATCTACCTTATCTTATGGAAATGTATCTTTTGCTACTCCCTTATCTTATGGAAATGTGCCCTTTGCAGCTCTGTAGCCCTGTGCTTTTTCCATGGATCCCTTCATTCCTAAAATTTTCTAAACCTGCCTATTTCTCCCCTAAAAACTTTCAGAGTGAACCACTGCAGCTGGCTAGGTGAAAGGTCACACCTGGTTTTCCAGTTTTCCTCTAACTAGGACTCTTCTGGGTAGAAAATAACAGGGTGCTCACTGGGAAAAGAAGCAGAAGCATATAGTTTGCAGAGACACAGCCCTGGTGTCTTAAAACAGCATAAAGGGAAAGTTTGGATCTCAGAGATAATAGCTCAATAACGTACAAACCCTCTTTCCAATTGAACAGGGTAATGCATAGCTGATACTCTTTAATTCAAAAAAATCCAAAATTTATTTCATCCATGGTCTTAAAAATAGCCTAAATATAGAAAAATAATTTTCTGCTACTTTTTAAAACTAGTCAGACTTCTATCTTTTTTCCTAAATGGAAATGCAGAGTGGAGCTTAGGCCTGACTTTGATACTTATATATTGAACATATTGGATCACTTATTAACCTCTCTGTCTGAAAGTTTTCTTACATGTAAAATGTGATTTAAATATGGCTTCCAAGTTTTTCATAGAAGTATTATGTGGGTCTGAGAAGGAAATAGGGGGTCAACTTGGAGGCTTATAGCCTAGTTCAGTATCTAGTTAATCAACAATTTTGCAAGCCCCATTCTAACTGACCTCGGTGGAGTTGCAAAGCCCACCCCGAGGGGCCTGCCACAGGAAGATATATATATCAAAACCTCCCACATTGGCAGTTCAGGCTTTGGATCAAAGTCCCCTAAACTAGCAGCGCTGTGTAATAAAAGTTTTACTTTCCTAATTCCTCTGGTGCTGGCTGTCGCTTCTCCTGGGTCATTCGTCACAACAGATCAAGTTTTTAAATGGATATAAAAATGTTTTCTAATATATATTCTTAAAATCAACCTTACAAATATTTGGGCATAATATGGCATTTGACTTTCTCTCCATTCTGCCTCTGATCTCAGTGAAATCCCTGGTGTAAAAGTCTATAATCCTCATGCCAGAATTGCTGAGAAATGTCTGCTGGGTCTACTGCAGATGGGAAGACCCTGAGGGGTGATTTGCAACCACAGGACCTGGCTGGGAGTGTACAGCACCTGTGATAGTACAGTGCACTGATTCCCATCATTTTAGAGGGAAAAAGACAGCAGGCATAGAAAAAAGTGCACAAGAATGATTAGCTGCAATTAGGTCTATGCCATATAATTATGATTGGTTTGTATCTTACATGTACTCTGCATATTATATATTTATCACAATAAAACCTTATCATCTTATATTTCAAATGCATTTTAAATATGCCTAAGTATAGAAATACACTTCAAACAACATCAATAAAAGCCATATGAATTATTATTAACATTTTTGAGACTAAAGCTATTGATTCTATAATCTTAAAATATGTACGAACACACATAAAAAACAAAGGCAATTTTATTTTTCACTTTGTTAGGAGACACAAAGAAAGTAGCACCATTCAAACAATTCCATTAATTACCTTGCTTTTTATTGACAATAAGGGCTTTTGCGATTGATAGAATGCCAAAGCAAAGGTGAAGGGCACAATCAATCCCAGTAGACATTTATCAAGAGTACAAAGCAAAGCAATTAAGATTACTGCTGAAATCAGTATAGCTCATCTCCTTGGAATAAGAGGACACAGGGAGAATGCACAGGCTGCACCAATTTATATGTATTCTTAAAACAAGTCAGTAGTACTGTTGTAATGTACACCACGAATCACAGAAGGATGCCTCAAGAAGTCGAATTAAAGAGTCACATTTATTGCAATCCTGGACTATGAGGGGGCATCTTGCTCTCCCAAATTTCATAGTAATAAGATGGCCGCCGGGGAGAACCAAGATGGCGGCATAGGTTAACGCCGGAGTTTGCTGCCTTGAACAACCACTTCAAAAATACAACTAAAAGATGGAATGGACATCATCCAGAACCACAGGAAGGCTGGCTGAGTGGAAGTTCTACAACTAGGAGGAAAGAGGAAACCATACCCAGACTCAGAGGAGGCGTAGTGCTGAAGTGAAATACTAAGGTGCGGAGTGCATGTGGAGTGGGCAGGCAGCGGAGGGCACGGTTGTTGTTTTCGATCAGGAGGGAGTTTCAGACTCTGAGCTCCAGATCCGGGCGAGTATCTAGGGACCCAGACTCAAACGGGAGAAGCGGGA
>NW_005364265.1:488830-500767 GCF_000412655.1 Myotis brandtii
ATGTTATCTAAATTACAGTTTTGGGTCTCCAGAACACTGAGTCAACAGGGACACGTTAACTGGAGCCCTCTGACCTTGGGATAACTGTGCTGTCCTTCCCAGGTAAAGGAAAATGTGCTTTCTAAGACCAGTATGACCACAACCAATGGGATATTCACAGTACAATCAATAGGGTATTCAATCGAATGGGGTGATTAATATAATTCAGAAAATCAAAATAACTTTTCTATTATTTTAGCAAACAAATAAGTACAGAAACCAAACAGCAGGGTTAAAGTTAAACTATAGTTTCTACCTGAGATGATTGCTACCATACTTCAGTACACAGGGAAGGAATGAACGTTGAATGGGCAATTAGCTAGTAGGAAATAGTTGATGATGAAAGACTGAGTAGGAAAATATTAGAGCTATTTTTTAAAAAAATCAAATTTTGGATGAATTTTGAATATGTGGTTTGTTAACACAAAGAATAAATTCATTAAACAACTTAATTGAGTCATTCTTTGATTACTTTGATATATTTAGAAGACTTCACCAAGACAAAGTGTGAATCTTAGTTATCAGTCAATGATAAAAGGGCATCAATTCAAGCCTGCAGACCCATAGTTACAGAGGATTAACCACTATTTCTTTGATAAAACAATATTCTAGCTTGGTAATGAAATAGGAATTTTAGGGGAATATAGGCAGGTTTAGGGAATTTTTAGAATTGGGGCCCATGGAAAAAACAATAACACAGGGCTACAAACTGGGAGAAGTTACATTTCCATAACACAAGGGAGCAGCAACAGTTACATTTACATAAGACAAAGGAACTGAGAGTAGCCAAAAGGTCTATATTTACAAAATAAAGAGGAGAAAGAAAGCCCAGAAGGAACAGGAGAACAATGAGGGAGGAGGGCATTACATGTGCCATGTGATGTTTGGCCTTTGAGCTCAGGAGTTACTATAGTAACCAATTCAAAAGGGAATATTGACCAATAAGAAGGGATATCAGGACACAGGGGCTTGCAGCCTTTATAAACCCTGGAAACAGGAAGTCAGTGGGACTCTTTTCCCCTCCCCTCGTGGGAGTCTGTGCTGTGAGATACTTTCCCCTTCCCCACGTGGGAGTCTGTACTTATTCTTCAATAAATTTCCACCTTTATTATACCACCTTCAGTCCATGGAGTCATTCTTTGACTCTGATGGACAAAGAATCCAGGTAACCATCCTGCCCAGGGGATCACCGCCTGTTCCAGTCCAAAAATTTCATTTCAGTAATAAAATATGAGTAGGCAGAACCAGCTTCATAGGAATGTGACCTGTGTAGTTGCCTTAAGTTTAGAAGGGTTCACACCTGCATTATGCTCTGCTGAAACTATCTTAAAATTCTTAATATTGTTTGTACAAGAAATCCCGTAGTTTTATTTTACACTAGACCTGAAAATTAACTAGCCCATTTGGAGACCTATAGTAACTAACAAAGGTTAACAGATGAAGAGAAAATCCAGGCAGGAAAAAAAAAAAATGGGCCAAATTTCCCAGACACAAGTGGGAATGAGGTTCTTGCAATATCTTCAGGAAAGAATTTTTCTAAGACTTGATTGGGAAGATGGATGTGGAAAAAGATTTTAATGGTGTGGAGTTACATTCCTCAGGTTGTAATGTTCCATTCTGATACCGAATTTTTGGACTGGAACCCGGATTCTTTGTCCGCTGGAATCGAAGAATGAATCCACGGACAGAAAGTGGTATAGCAAAGATGGAGATTTATTGAAGAACAAGTACAGACTCCCATGTAGGGAGGGGGAAGAGTCCCCCAGAACTGACTCCCATGTAGGGAGGGGGAAGAATCCCACTGGGTTCCCCTTCCCTATGGTTTATAAAGGCTGCAATTCCTTTGTCCTGATATCCCCTCTGATTGGTCAATATTCCCCTTCGAATTGGTTACTATAGTGATTCCTAAGGCCCTCCTTCCTCACAGCCTTTCCATTCCTCTGGGCTTTCTTCTTTTCCATCTAAATGAAGGGCTTCCTTCTCTTTATTTTGTAAATATAGACCTTTCTTGGCTACTTCCAGTTCCCTTGTCTTATGTAAATGTAACTGTTGCTGCTCCCTTGTCTTATGGAGATGTAACTGCACCTGGCTTCCTTGTGTTATGGAAATGTACCTTCTCCCAGTCTGCAGCCCTGCACTTTTCCATGGACCCCAATTCTAAAAAATCCCTAAGCCTGCCTGTGTTCCCCCAAAATTCCTGCTTCAATTCCCTCCATGCCAGGCCTGAAAGAGGGGCAGCTGGGAGTTCAGCAGGGCCAGAATAAGGGTCAGTGTCCAGAGCTTCCATTCCATGTTGCAGCCGGTGTGGCTCAGCATCCAAGCTAATTACAGTCTATTAGTCCATGTGTGGAGTCCAGCATGGCTGTGAGTCCTGTGGGTGCAGCAGGGGAGGGCAGGCGTTTGAGAGAGAGAACTTTGGGAGTTTATATACTTAGATTACTTATATTTTGTGGTTTGCAGTGGTCATGTGCATCATGGCCACTAATTTGTTCCGAGGTATGATTGGCAGACAAGTAGGCACCTTCCCAAGTCTCCCAGATCTTACTGGGCATCCCTTCCCCCATCAAGCACTGGGGAACAGACTTGGAGAATGTTAAATTCAGCTTTTTGGCAAAACTGTATAAATGGTGTGCCTATACTATTTGGTCTTCCCTTTCCTCTTTTCCTATTAAATCCAGGTTATTATAATGCATTATTATGGCTTCATAAAAAGTAACTCTGTATTCCTGGGGATCAAAAGGGAAATTTGTACTTGGCAAGGTCAGTGCAATGAAGGAAATACCCAAATCATGAAGTGCCTTTTAGGTAAAGTTATGGATTTTGTTCAGTTCTTCTAGGAAGAAGATGCCAAGACAGAGTTAGAAGTGCAAGAGATTTATTGGAGAAAATGCCTGTAAAAATTTACAATAATCAGGAAAAGCTTTCAGACTATGATGCAGGACTAAGACTTGGGGGGATAGGATTGCATAGGATGTTAAAGGTTGCAGTGCAGCTCCTATAAAATCTTATCTGGACTGAGGATGGTCAAGAGCATGGATTGCCCATTAGATGAGTTCTGCAATGGGTGAGGATGGCCCAGTTCTGGTACCTTCCTTATTCTGTCATTAGCCAGCAGCAGTTTAGGGAGTCATCTTGGTAAAAAACCTCAGGCAAATCCTGCAGATCAATGCTGTCAGCTAACGCCATGAGGAGTGGCAGGTTGTCTCTTGAAAAGGGATCTGGGTGCAGTGTCAGAGGTTTGCACTTCACTTTCCAGAATTTGATGATTCCTATTTCAGAAGCCAAGTATCCAATGCGGGGTGATTCCATAACCAAGTATGTCATTCCAATTACACTGAGGTACTGAAAAAATGATCAATTGGACACTGTGGATCCAGTCTAAGGTGAATTTTAGTTAGAAATACTGGCCACCATATGCTCCAAGTTTAGCAGGAGGCTATGCTGTTGCTTTGTGTCTTTATGTATCAGTGTTAGCTACAATGTGGGTCCAATTATCCTTTAAGTGTTGGAATATTCCTCTTTCTCTAGTATTCAATCAACTAAGTAAATTGACATATGTTCTTTTGGGGAGGTACTGACAAAATCTTTGCAGCATGTTCTTGCTGTGGGACTACAGGGTTCTTCTTTTGAGAAAAGAAGAGAAGAGAAGAGAGGAGAAGAGAAGAGGAGAGAAGAGGAGAGGAGAGAGAAAAGAAGAGAAGAGAAGAGAAGAGAAAGAGAGAGAGAGAGAGAGAGAGAGAGAGAAGGAAGAGGAGAGGAGAGGAGAGGAGAGGAGAGGAGAGGAGAGAAAATAAAAGAAAAAAAAGGGAGAAAAGAAAAGGAGAGAAAATAAAAGAAAAGGAGAGAAAAGAAAAAAAATAACTTTTTAAACCTTAAAATTGGGTTAGGTATGGAAACTGAGCAAGGAATGTGACTTTACATCAAGGTCATTGCCCTCAACCTATTGCTTCTATATCCTGACTTTTTCTGATTAGAGATGCTAAACAGAATTTGGGTGGCTGTTCTTTTATTTGTCTGGTGGTTAAGCACTGCCTGCCACTTGGCATCTATTGCTTTTAGGCCCCATCTTCCCCATTGTGCCATTTAAAAAGCTAAGTCCTAGCTTAGAGGCTGCTTCTCCTACTGACATACTTGACCTGCGTATGAGAACAATCCCTCAACTTAGTGATGCTAGAAACTATCTCATCAGCACATTTTTGGTGGTTTTGGTGGAAGTTGTGTCCTCTGGGTTTTCTGGCTCTGGTAGCTTCATGTAACAGAATTATTCCAACTTGCTAATATTCTTAAATCATTTCATCCTTTCCTCTACCAATGCATTTTACTTTTGCTCAGTGTTAGCCTCCACTTTCTCTAGTCTTCTAAGAGCTACCCCAGCAGTGAATTTTTTCTACCCTGTGGGGTACTTGCCAGTATGTTAAAACCCATATCCTATTATGCCCAGATTTCAAGATCCCCAATAGACCACCAGGGAGCCAGCCGAGTCCGATGCAAAAGCAGAAAGTCTTTTATTCAAACCCGGGCTTGGCTCCCCTACCCTCCTTACTGGCACAGCAGCAAGTGGTAGAGAGAGGGCCAGCCCTGTGGGGAGAGAGGTTTTATAGTAAGGGGAGGAGAGAGGACTGTGGGCCCTGCCGATTGGCCAGGCGCAAATCGGTGTTTCGTTACACAGGATGTGGTCATATCTATGGCGCGCACTTCCCTTGATTGTCATTGGTTAGTTTAAAGAAGTCCTGGGTGTGGCTAGCAGAGGCTTGGGCTTCCGGGAAGAAGCCTTGCCGAACACATGGCTGCCCAAAGATGGAGGATACGGGGCAAGATGGAGGGCGTAGCCCTCGCCCTTTCATATCCCAAATAAGTGCCCTCAATTAATTTGTGCTTATCAATCTTATATTCCAGTTTACCTTAAAAACTTGGTGATATCTTCTTAATATCTTTAGTTTCCCTTTACTGAGACCTGTTTTCTCCTCTAAGTGGTCATATTGATAGAGTCTCCTTCTTCCTTCTCCTTCTCCTTCTCCTTCTCTTTCTCCTTCTCCTTCTCCTTCCCCCTCTCCCTCTCCCTCTGGCTCTCCCTCTCCCTCTCCCTCTCCCTCTCCCTCTCCTTCTTTCTTCTTTCCTTCTCGCATGCATTCCATAATTGATTCATGAAAAAAATGTTTAATTTTCTCTAATAATTTCTAAGAGTACAGAAATCTTTAGACTGATCTACTAGCTAAAACTCATTTCTGTCCCTTTATTATTTACTAGGTAAAAGTCCAACTTCCAACTAGAGTGGACATATATTAAACTCACTAACAGCCTCTTTCAAACTCGTCTCTTATTTTGAGGTAAGAAAGTAGGGAATTTACCTCTCTCATTTGGGTGGGTCAGGAACGGTAATCACCTCAACCTGACAATCCTACTTTAATAGATCTTCCTCTTCAAATCCTCTCCAATCTTCAACTCCAGACCCTTTCATAATATCTATGTGTTTGAGTGCCTTCTCAAAGGTCATCTAAGCTTTTCTCTAACAGGTAATTATCAACTGTTAATATCGGGTTAGAACCTCACTTCAGGTTATCATATGTGCTAGATCTTGATGTTTCAAGATTCTTCAAATTCAATATCTGGTTGTAACTACATGGAGTGATTTTAGCAGTTTAAGTGAAGCCACATATTGCAGTGATCTTGAGGCAAAAAAATGGAGAAAGCAACAGTTATTCTGGGAGATTGTTCTGTTTTGCTTCATTTTTTAAATGTTAGTAATTAAAGAGAGTGAAATGATTTTGAGAAGGACCAAATAGAAAGTAAGAGGTTAATGATAAAAAGAGAGAAGATAATGGATAGTTTGTAGTCCTCAAAAATGTATAGTGGAGCGATGGACTTTAGAATAACAACACGAAACTCTCTTATCCGGTCCACAGGCAGGAGAAAAACAAAATGTAGACTCCTTGCCAGACTAATTACCATAAGCTCAGTAGTGATATTAGCAAATGTGAATATCCCAACATGTGTCAGGACTCAAGAAGAGGTTATAGGGAAAAGAAGACATACTGAATCAGCTGAGCAGAAACTGCAATCTACAATTTCATGCACTGGGTAAATTTGGTGCCAAATGCAGGCCCTGAGAAGCTGTATCTGCTGTTTTAAAGCCCTTCCTGGATCAGGTGGAACATGAGTCAATGTGAAAACCTTAAGATATATCTGGGGGTAGAGAAGAGTAACCACAGCCCATGACCCAACCTCTACCAGAATGTTTCCCTATTAAGGGAAAAACCGACCCCGAAAACCTGGGATAAAATATTAGTTGCTATATTTGCCCATAAACAGTCTTAAATATGTGCTGCTACCAAACCCTCATGCCAAGGATTCTAAGATGATATTTATAACTGTTAAACCAGGTCCTGCAGGGAAGGTTTAAGTGATGGCAATTTTCCCATGAACAAAGTGACCACAGCCCTATGACCCAACCTCTACCAGAATGTTGCCCTATTAAGGGAAAAACTGACCCCGAAAACCTGGGAAAAAATATTAATTGCTATATTTGCCCATAAACAGTCTTAAATATGTGCTGCTACCAAATCCTCATGCCAAGGATTCTAAGATGATATTTATAACTGTTAAACCAGGTCCTGCAGGGAAGGTTTAAGTGATGGCAATTTTCCCATGAACACATTTAAACTTTGTAAATGTTGTAGGTTGAACTGTGCCCCCCACCCCCAGTATATATTTGGTACCTAAAATGTAACTTTATTTGAAATAGTGCCTTTCCAGATGTAGTCAAGTTAAAATGAGGTCATACTGGATTAGGGGGGGTTCTAATCTGATCACTGGCTCATATTCTTATTAGAAGTTAGCTACTACTTTATCATGGCAGCTGGGAGATAGTGGACACTGTCTTCTTTGGTGGGTATATTTCAAAGGGGTGGTCCTTGAGAAAAATATTCCCAGGTTATAAAACCGACAAGAAGCTTGTTAAAAGATTTGGGTATTAAAGGAGCAGACGAAGAATTTACAATTACAGGTTCCCGAAAATAAATGCTCTAAGAAAAGGGAGGCCATGCGCCTAGAGGCATGAAGAGTGCTTCTTATTCAGCTTCTAGAAAGGACTTCCCTGTGCTCTCCCTCCAAGGGGCACACCCACACCTTTCTTCCCTCTCAGCCCTGCATCTCCTAAACTCTAAGGGTCCCCAGGGACTTGCAATCAGGGGGGGAGCAATGGGCAGTGACCTTTCATCCCAGGCTAACCCCCTGAGCCTGTCTTCAAGGCCCCCTTTTCTCTGACTTTACAGTGAGCTGACAGCAGCCCAGCCTTGGCTCTCCTGTTGCTTTTTTTACCCTAAGCCTTTTCCTGTTTCACTGTCTCCAGCTTTAATAAACATACTCACAAAATCCACCTGGAAGAAAAAGGAAAAGAAAGAACTTCCCTGCCACACCTTGAATCAGACTTCTAGACCCCTAAACTGTAAGAGAATAAATTTCTGTTGTTTTAAGCCAATTGGTTTGTGGTAATTTGTTACAGGAGACCTAGTACATTAATTTAAAATAATAATAATAATGTTCTGGAACTGCAGGATGGTGAAGATAGTATATTGTCCCTCTCATTTACAATAAGAAATGCAAAATCTTAGTAATAAAGACATCCTCTCTATAAAAAACACAGTTGTGAACCGATAAAATGATACGTTGTTTTAGAGATTAAAATCATCTCCAAATTTAAGTAGACTGAATAGTTACGTATGAATTATGTTAAAACTTTAAGCACCCCTCTTCCTTAGATATTTTTATGTGTTTACTAGAAGCCCAGTACATGGATTCATGCACCAGTGGGGTCCCTCAGCCTGGCCTGTACCCACTCACAATCCGGGAACCCTTGGGGGGTGTCAAACTGCCAGTTTCAGCCCGATCCCAATCCAGCCGAAACCAGCAGTCTGACATCCCCCAGAGATGTAGTAGTACACGAAGTGGCAGGCGGCCAGGGAGGAGCCTGAGCCTGGGCTGGGCGCTGTGCTGCTCCTGCTCATCCTGGCCCGCTGCACCTGCTGCTGCCCCACCTGATAGTGCTGCCACAGAGGTGGAAAGGCTCATGCTGCCACAGGTGCACCCACCAGCCGTGAGCCTGGCGTCTGGTGCCCATTGGTCAGCTGAGTGGCGCTCCCGCGGTGGGAGTGCACTGACCACCAGGGGGCAGCTCAGGCTTTGAGCATCTGCCCCCTGGTGGTCAGTGTGCATCATAGTGATTGGTCGACTGGTCGTTCAGTCGCTTAGACTTTTATATATAGAGATCCTGCTCTATAGGGCATGAGGAAATTAAGTCTTATTCAGCTTTTTCCCAAGTACCTGGCATATGATATTTCTTGATATTCCTTAACAAATATTTGCTGAAAAAATTAATGTAAGAATTAAGATAGTCACCAAAGTTCAAGGTTACTCTCTCTCCATCTTTCAAAACTCAGACACCTAATCAGAAACTAAGATACTCTACCTTTATTTTTTATACATCAGTAAATTCCACTCTGTCTTCTGCATCTGCGTGACCACTGTTTCAATTCAGAGAGCACTCAAGATCTTGCTTCTACACTATTTCCACAATTTTATTGCCTGAAGCAGTTGTTCAAATGGATGCTGGTGTGAGAATTAATAGAAACTTAATTTATTTAATTAATTAAATGCAAATAGATATACTGAGATTAATAGTTAATACAATATTAAAATATGAAGGACTAGAGGTCAATTGCAAAGTAACAGCAAATCATGAATTAAGTAAATTTCATGTGTATTTAACAGGTCATGTAAGATCATAATACAGTGTAGTATTTACTGATAAGAATATAGCATGGTTTTAAATAATGAGTTCTCTAGAGAGACATCATGGGAGACAGTATACAAAAATTAATTCTCATCATTTGTAGACTCTATACTCTCTCCTTTGGTTATTTTCAGTTACCTAGAAGTCAATGCATTATTTGAATCCTTAAATGCACAGCAACCTTTTATATTGCTTAAGAAGTCCTGGCTGGCCCAGCCGGTGTGGCTCAGTTGTTGAGCATTGAACTAGGAATAAATTTCTGTTTATGGTTCAATTCCTGTTCAGGGCACATGCCCAGATTGTGGGCTCAATCCCCAGTGTGGGGCGTGCAGGAGGCAGCCGATCAATGATTCTCTCTTATCATTGATATTTCTATCTTTCTTTCCCTCTCCCTTCCTCTCTAAAATCAATAAAAATATATTTAAAAGAAAGAAGTCCTGGATATTTCCAATAATGAATATATTAATTTTTCATAATTTTTATGTTAAATAAATAAGCATTTAAAAATAAGGTTAGAGAAATAAAAATTTAATGACATGTTGACAATACAAAATTCCTGGAGATTACCAGTTTAACAATTTTTTGAAATTGCTACACAGGAATTTATACACTACCTAAAAGATGATGGTCTCTTTGGTCTTCTCAAACAAAGCAAGTGTTTTTAGCCAAAAGTTTTCCTTTTATACACCAAGGAATCAAGCTAATGTAAACTTTACTTTGAAAAACTTTATTTGAAAGAAATCAAAGTGTAAAATACTAGTAACAGCATGAGCTTAATTTGACAGGTATAATTTAAAATATTTAGGAAAATAATTTACTTGTATAGTTAGCATTTATTAATTAAAAGTTATTAGTTTGGTAATTATAAATTCTTTCCATCCTTATACTAAAAAACTGTCCTTTGAATGAGAGTCACATGTTTTCATAATCCTTTGCTCTTGATTGCATTATCTTTCCTCTCTTGTAGCAGAATAGAAATTGTTTACTTTAGCATCAGACAAAAACAAAATGTGAATTCTGCCTGCATCCGTAGAACCGGTATGCCTGGAAGACATATAGCTTACACTTTCTGAGGTTCAGAGATTTTCCAGTATGTCCCATGGAAAGAAATTTTGAATTTGATTGAGCAAAATGTCATTATTTGAGATGTTAGCTTCTCCCCCTCCAAAACAATACTAAGCACTGATTGTTTACAAAACCACTATCTGTGCATTAAAATTTTATACATATAAAATTAGAAAGCTTAATTACCCATTCTGTATAGCATGTATAGAAAGAAATGAGATATGTGGGACTGTGTTTGCTTGTGTAAATGTGCATGTATATGAGCATGCATACACATGTGTATGTGCACTATGATTTAGAGTGAGAAAATATCCTCAGCATCCAAAATAATAAAATTTCTCAAAACAGTAATTGGAAAGCGTATTTGCACCCCTATGTTTACTGTAGCATCATTTACAATAGCCATGATATGGAAGCAACTCAAGTGCCCATCAATACATGAGTAATAAAGAAGTTGTGGTACATATATAAAATGGAATATTACTCAGACATAAAAAGAATGAAATTTTACCATTTGGGATAGCATAGAGAGACCTAGAAAGTATGCTCAGTAAAAAAAGTCAGACAGAAAAAGACAAATACCATATGATTTCACTTACATGTGGAATCTAAAGAACAAAATAAATGAACAAACAAAATTGAAATAGACTCATATTTACAGAGAACAGACTGACAGTTGCCAGACAGGAAGAGAGTGGGGGGACTGAGTAAAAAAGGTTGCCAGTTATAAAAACAGTCACAGGAATGTAAAGTACAGCATAGGGAATATAGTCAATAATCCTATATAATAAAGAGGTAATATGCAAATTAACTCTCACACCCTCACAAGATGGCTGCCTATAACCAGGCTGGCAGGGGGGCTAGCAAGGGATGACCAAATGACTGAACAAGCAGGCTGCATGGGGTGACCAGGCCAGCAGGGGGGTTAGTTTTGGACAACCAAACAACTGAACAGCAGAGTGCGTGGGGTGACCAGGCCAGAGGGGGTGCCGTGACGGGCGACCAGGCTGGCAGAGGGGGCAGTAAAAGGTGACCAGGCTGGGGGGTGAGAGGCAAAAATGGGGAGTTTTTTTTAATGAGTACAGAGTTTATGTTGAAGATGATAAAAAAGTTTTGGGTATAGATAATAGATGGTTATACAACACTGTAAATATATTTGATGCCACTGAATGGGGGCAGTTGGGGGTGACCTGGTTGGCAGCAGGGGGCAGTTAGGGGCCACCAGGCTGGCAGGGGGGGCAGTTAGGGGCGATCAGGCTGGCTCGCAGAGGCAGTGAGGGGCAATCAGGCTGGCAGCAGGGGGCAGTTAGGGGTGACTAGGAAGGCAGGCAGGTGAGCGATTAGGAGCCAGCAGTCCTGGATTGTGAGAGGGATGTCTGACTGCCGGTTTAGGCCCGATTCCCGGGATCAAACTGGCAATCGGACATCCCCTGAGGGATCCAGATTGGAGAGGGTGCAGGCTGGGCTGAGGGGACCCCCCCCCATGCACGAATTTCATGCACCGGGCCTCTAGTATTGTAATAACTACATATGGTGCCAAGTGGGTACTGGAAATATTGGGAGGAACACTTTATAAAATATATGTCTGATCATTATGCTGTACATTTGAAACTAATATGAAATAATCCTATCTACTAAAAGAGAAACATGGTAATTAGCATACAACCGCTACCCTTCCCATTGGCTAATTGGGCGATATGCAAATTACCTGCCAGCCAAGATGGCAGTTAACTGCCAACAAAGATGGCAGCTAATTTGCATATGTAGGTACAATGCTGGGAGGCGAAAGGGAAAGGACAGAAGAAGCCCCCTGCCACTGACGGTGATCGGAAACCCAGGGGGGAGCTAAGAGCTGGGGCCTTTGCCCTGCCCCCCAGCTGTGATCAGAGAACCAGGCACCTTTGCTGCCCTGGCCAGTGATAGCGGGAAGCAGGGGTGGAGCCAGCAATGGGAGCTGGGCAGGGACAAAGCCGGCAGTCTGGGGAGCTAGGGATCCCTTGCCCAGGCCTAAAGCCTTGGCCAAAGACGTTAGGCCTGGGCAGGGG
>NW_005364265.1:501671-517356 GCF_000412655.1 Myotis brandtii
CCCCCCCAGTGCACGAATTTATTTCGTGCAGCCCCTAGTATGTAATATAAACTGTAATTTAAAAATTAAATTAAACAAATAATTACATTTATTTAGTTGGGAAAATATTTTAGTGTTGCTTAGATTCACTATCACCTGAATGATGTTCTCCTAATAGATAATCCGTTTCTTTTCTGTTTTTGTTTTTTGTTTTAATTGCTCTCAGTTACATCGTGGAGTAATTATCCTTAAGGAGTGGAATATTGCTCTTCTAAATTTTGACTGTCCCTCTTTCACAGAGAGAGTCCTTATTCTGGACATTCAGAGGTATTGGAAGATGGTATATAGAACAAAAGCTTAGGAGGCTCCTTCTCTTTACATTTACCCAACTGAGATACAATGCAAGGCAATTAAAATCATAGGCTGCACAGCACCTTAACCTGCTTTCTCTATAAGTTTTAGAATTTAATTGACTACTATACCACCATTCAAATACTGAGCTGCTGTGTGAGTTATTTGGGGGATTAAAGAGAAAAAAGGTTAGCTGCAGGATACGATGTGGGCTTGTCGATACCTGGCCTTTTCTTTATGGATACCTAAGATATAGTGAGGTCACACACTGTGCCTTTAATGTTAGATAGTATGCAACTACTGGAAAATTTTTCTTAAGTGTAAATTGACTATCCTGAAATGGAGATATACAGAAGAGAAAATAGAAGTATAATTGTTCAATAAACATGGTTGGCATGAGCTGGCATTGCTGAGTTTCTTTTAAATACATATGACTTTAATCATAATAATAATAAACAATAGGGAAGAACTGCTCTACCCTCTCATGAAAGCCACACTTTTTAAAGCACACAATTCAAATGCTACCTTCTCTTGAAGGACTTTCTTTAAAGCCAACTTAGTCCCTATTTTCTTTCTGTTTTCCCATGCTATTTTGTATATTTTCCTTTATTATAGCCCCAACTTTCTCCCTGCATGCTTCCAACCTCCATTCTTCAAAGGAAGGAATTCAATATAATCTATCTAAGTATATTTAGCACCTCATAAAGAACCAGATATTTAATTCTCAGCAGGAGCTAAAAAATGTTTAATGAGTGAATGAAGCACTATACAAGCCAACAAAGCATGTGTGGTCAAAGAATTAGAGTGGACCGTTTTAGCTAAGTGACAGAAATCTAATCATGAAGAATTATATTGGCTGAAATAACTCAGATGTTTAAGGACAAAGTAGAGTTGACTTTAAACACAGAAAATATAAGAGAAATAATTTTCTTACAGCTGGATAAAAAATCTTGATCAGAACTCTGATAACTAGGTTTGGCTTCCTCTGGTTAACGTATCTGGGATCACTTACCTATTTCTATAACCAGCTAGGGTTGGGGTAGGTTAAACCTCATTTCAAATGAATGAAATGGGATTCTCATAGGAAAGAAAATGTCTCTAAAACAAAGAAAGAAGTGGATGCTAAGCAAGCCAAAATATCAGATGTCCACTTACATCAAAATAATTTAGAAGACAACTATTGGAAGCACTTGATAGGCAAACAACCAACAAGAAGTTACCCAAACCAGCTCTTCCTTGACTCCAAACCTGAATATCTCTAAGTTATCAAAGACATTTATTTATCTACCCATGCTTTGCTATGTTTATTTATTTATTTAACAACAATTTATTGAGGCTGTATCATGTACCAGGCACTGTGCAGAGGCAGACACATAAACAGATGATTACAAAGACAACAAGTTTCCTTAACCCTAAGGTATATCTTATTAAATAATTAATTAGCTGCATGATTGAATGACTAATTCACTTAAACAATACATGATTATTTTATATGCATAATATACTAATTTTTTCATGATTATATTTTAATATCTATTCACATTAAACTACAGAGTAACCCTAACCGGTTTGGCTCAGCGGATAGAGCGTCGGCCTGCGGACTGGAGGGTCCCAGGTTCGATTCCGGTCAAGGGCATGTACCTGGTTTGCGGGCACATCCCCAGTACAGGGCATGCAAGAGACAGCTGCATCGATGTTTCTGACTCTGTATCCCTCTCCCTTCCTCTCTGAAAAAAAATCAATAAAATATATTAAAAAAATAAAATAAAATAAACTACAGAGTAAAATGAGCACAAATCAACATTTTTGCTTGATTTTTTTCTGTGAGGAGAGAATGTTAAATAAGATATATATATCTGGTAAATGTATCTTATTCACATTTTGAGCATATCTTTGTGATATTCCTTGCTTTTTTCTTTACTTCATTATTGTGGGAGAAGATAATTTTTAACTATTTGGAGATGTATTTGGGTTAAAAATGGGCACTCAGTGTAGAATTTTTATGTTATTCTGTTCTTTATTCTTTAAATTGGAAGTATGTATTAGATAATTGTATAATGACTCAATTTTAGTATTCAATTGAAATCACATTTTGAATGATTTAAGAAAATGAAACTGAATAATTTACATACATTTTAAAAGGAAGAAAATATCTACACTGTATGAGGCAATACAACAAATAATAAAAGTGAAAGGAAAATTAGTTGCTCACAAAAGAATCTAAATTTTCAAAGGTGCAAGACAAACAACTTCTACCTTTCTATGCAAAGGATTGTTTTTCAATAATTGAAGAGTATTTGTATTATAAAATAATTAATTTTATAGTTTTTCCTCCCACTCTTATTATATTATCTAGTTGAAGTTAATTGCTCTCATAAGACATGCCAGTACAATTGATGATCGGTCCTATCTGTATTTTCATTTTCCTCCTTTTCAATGTCTATGGACCAACTCTCATATATGGTTCTAATTTGTTTCTGATGATTGAAGGATCACATGTCTCTGCATGCCTGGAATAGATGTAGTTTTCTCCTCCTCAACATTTTGTTTAATTCTCTGTGTGTTAACATAGTGTTGTTATGAATTCTTATTTGTTTGTATAAAGTATTTGTTCCCATTTAAGAAAGATATTTTTGAAAAAAATATAAACAAATTAAATATGCAATGAGAGAGATAATGCTAAAATCTCAGGTGTAAGAATTAATTTTTTTAGAGGTTGGTACCCCACCGATATTTAGAGCAATAACCAAAGTAGTTCTATAGTGAAAACAATTGGAGATAATCACGATTTAAAATTTCAAGGCTGTCTAAAGATCTAGTCACAAAAACTCTTTAATAGTTAAGAAAAATCTCTGCTCCCTGAAATAAATATTAAAGCAATAAAAACTGGTCATTGTTTGGAACATTGCTGTTCAGTGGAAATATAACATGAGCTCCATATTCTGTAGTAGACACATCAGAAAAAGTAAAATAAATAGGTACAATTAATTTTAATAACACATTTCATTTTATCTAAGATACTAAAAATATTTTACCACTTGATTCATATTAAAAATATTTATGATATATTTACCTTTGATACTTTTATTAAAATATAATATATATTAACATGTACAGTACATCTTGATTTGGAATAGTCATATTTCAAGTACCCAACAGTAGACGACCACACTTCTGGAACATTCAATAATATAAGAGAAACTCAAGATCTCAAATAAAAATACAACTAATGTGAAAAATTAAGAAATTACCATTCTCTATCAAATAGATATAGTTAAAATACATTTTATAAGGCACATGCTTACTAGTTTATGTGTTTGCATAATAAATGGAAAATGTGAGAGCACAACTCTAATGAACTAGTTGGCCGAATAAAACTTATTCTATGCCATGGCTGGTTTTGCTCATTGGTTAGAGCAACAGCCTGCAGACCGAAGATTCAGATTTGATCCCTGGTCAAGGGCATATACCTAGGTTGCAGGTTCCCCAGCCCCACCCTGGTGGGGCCACATGCAGGAGGCAACCAATCTATGTGTCTCTCTCACATAGATGTTTCTGTCTCTTTCTCTGCACCCCTCCACCCTCCCTCCCACTCTCTAGAAATCAATGGAAAAAAATATCCTCAGGTGAAGATTGAAAAAATAAAAAGTATATTCTAGACATATACCATATGTACTAATCAGGTTGTATTTGAGGCTCACCTGCATTAGAATCACTAGGCTATTTCTTGGTAAGCACCAAATTCTTGGCTTACACTTCAGAATTATGTTTTTCAGAATTTCTGGAATTGGAGACTAAGAATCTATGTATATAACTGTTCTTTGTGTAATTTTTATGCATGTAAATATTTGAAATATATGACTGTATGTTACATACTAAACAGAATTTAGTAATACCCTAATAATTAACAAGGAGAATTGCTTCACTTTGTCAAACTAATTCATAAATCATATGAGACACAAGTGTTGTCTGAAGATACATCCTATGTTATTCTCAGGCTGGCAGATCCAGATTCATTTGTTTGGTAGACATCAATTAGCCATTCATTCTAAAGCAAATCTAAGAAAGATTAATAAATTATTAATTCACTCTAGACTCAATCTAAGAAATAAAGGATAAGAATAAAATATAAAGAAATAAGGATTATAGAATAAATAAGATAAATAAAAATCATTAACAATTTTAAGAAAGATGTAATAAGCAAGTTTAATGGAGCATGATCTTTCTAGGTTTGGGGGGGATACATAAATATTTTCTTCTTTTTTATTATAAAAAAATAAAAGACAAACAACTAATCACATAAAATTTGCTATAATGCAGGCTACAGGAGAGATAGAAATGTGGCAGACACAGGACACTGTATATAAAGTGATCATATAAGTTCTTGAAAAGAAACTTGAGCAAAGATCTAAATGAGAAAATCAAGTGAAATCTTGAATATATAAGCTTATTAGGCAGAGGAAGGGGATATTGAGTGGCCCTGGGCTTGTCATATTCAGAGAAAGGAATAATGTTGGTAGGCTTTCGTAGATCAAGTCAGAGGAGAATGGTAAGAGCTTATATATAATAACCAGGAGCCAGATCATTTTGATTCTTATAGTATTATAGGGGTTTGGAATTTTATTACATATGTGATAAAAAGCACATACAATATTTAGGATAGGAAAGAAACAAAACAATTTATGTTGTTAAAAAGTCACTCTGCTCTGTGGATAAATGACTAGAAGAGGGCAAGAGTGGAAGCAAAGAGATTGCTTAGAAGAATATTATAGATGTTCAGTGACCTATTTTGAGACTTGTACTGGGTCATAGAGAGGTCATAAGGAATTGCCCAATTTTGGCTATATTTTAAGAACTCATGAGACTAGTTGATGAAATCAGATATAGGCTATGAGAGAAACAAGAAGTAAGTTTGACTCCAAGATTGTTGGTCTGGTTTTTGGATAAGTGGATGCATGACATTTCTATTAACTGTAGGACACATTTTTACAACCTTAGTGGCTTAAAACAACACCCATTCACAGTTTCTGTGGATAAGGAGTCTGGGTTCCAGTTAGCTGGGTCATTTGCTCAAGGTCTCACCACGTGGAAATTGAGATATCACACAGGGCAGCAATATCATTTGAGGCTTGAAGTTCCCTTCTCAGCTCACTCAGTTTTGGCTGAATTCAGTTTCTTGTGGTTGTCCAACCAAGATGCCCAGTTTCTGACTGCTGGCCAGGTACCATTCTCAATTCTAGAGGCCAATCTTGAGTCTTTGTCATGTGGCTCTCTCTACAGCATGGTATTTTGACCCTTCAAGGCCAGCAGGAGAATCCTGCTGCTGCTGTTTCTTGTCTCTTTTAATAGTTTATCCAATTGGATCAGGACCACTCAGGATATTATTCCTTTCGATTAGCTCAAAGTCAACTGATTAGAGACTAATCAAATGTTTGGAGGTTGGGACAAAGAGGAGAAGCCAATAAATGACACTACTAGTAAAAGTGAATAGCCTAAAAGAAGGAAAGTGCGGTATCCTGGAAAGAAATTAACACAATAGTGTCAGCAAATAATTGATTATGTGTAATGCAATTAAGAAGTTCAGTAAGATGTGGACTGATAATTGATGATTGCACTTAACAATATGGATGTCAATGTGAGACAGGCCAGTAAGCCAGGACAAGCAAAATAGGAAAACTGAGAACAGATAGTACAACAGCAGTTTGTAGCCATGCAGAAAATCAAGATGCCAAGCAGTTTCAGCCATCTAATAAATCCTATCTTTCCTAAACCAGAGACATTTAAGGGTAAATGGTTTGCCCTTCTCCTCTGCAACCAGAGGGTAAATAGCTTAAATCACCCTACTCAGGAAGACAGATAACAGAAATTCAATTAGTGCTATTTGCCAATCACACCCAAGAACAAATGAAGTTAAGAGAATAAGTCTCATTTTGGTACATCAGCATAAACCTGATGAATATTCTATTGAGATTCTCCCCTAAGACTTCCTCTAAGATTATAGCCCCTGAGAAAGAGATACAGTGGGGCCTTGACTTACGAGTGTCCCGACTAACGAGTTTTTCGAGATACGAGCTTTGATTTGCTAGCTAAAATTCGGGTTACAAGCCAGCTTCAGATACCCCACCGCTAGTTGGTGCAGCGAACGTCACAGTGAATGCCACAACATCAGCTCAGCATCACGTGTCTCACTCGTTCACTCTTTGATTTGACATACGAGTAATTTGAGTTACGAGCTCCGTCACGGAACGAATTAAACTCGTAAGTCAAGGCCCCACTGTATTAGTAAAGCCTCAAGACAAAGAACACAGCCTGTGTTCTCCCTCTGGGGAGCAGCCCTGGCCATGCCCTTTCTCTTCTCCTTCCCCCACAGGCATGCATCCCTAAACCCTAAGGGATCCCAGGAGACTTACAATCTGGGGAGCAATTGGCAGTGGCAGTTCGTCCCAGGCTACTCCCTGAACCTGATTCCAAGGTCCCCTTTTCTCTGACTTCTCAGAGAACTAAGGCAGCCCAGCCTAGGCTCTCCTGTTGCTTCTTCTATGCTAAGCCCTTTCTTGTGTTACTGTCCCAGCTTTAGTAAATGTTCCTCATAGTCACCTAGACTCATGTTGTGAAATTTTTCCTGCACAAAGTCAAGAACCCACATACTGTTAGCTGGCCCTAGGCAGACCCACCAAGGGTCAGATCCCTTTTCTGGTAAAAAATGTCGCACTTGAGAAGATACAGTGGTGTGATGAGGATGGATGTACAAGTGGCATGATTTGGAGAGAATGGGAATTGAGGAAAGAGTATATGGTGACTGGTAGTATAGTCAACTTTTAAAAACAGCTTTACCATTAGGGATAAAGGGAAATGGGGCTGTAGCTAGAGAGGGATATGCATATGAAAAGGCTTTAATTTTTAATATGGGGGTTAATCTATGCTAATAAAATGATCCTGAAGAGAAAGGAAATTGCAAGATGCTATAGAGAGGAAAACAGCTCTTGAAGCAAAGTTCTTGTGGTGAAAAGGAAAACGATATAATAGAACCAAGTAAAAGGTTTGCCCTTAGAAGTCCACATAGTTCATCTGCAGTGAGGAGAAAATCGGTCTATGGCTAGATACGAAGTAGTTAATAGATTTGGTGGGGGGGGGGGGTTAGGGATTAGCTTCCTTAATTGCTTCTATTTCTCAGGGAAATAAGAACATTGGAAGTACAGAAAGGCACATAAAGGTTTAAATAAAGAAAATATAAACTATTTCTTTGTGAGTGGGAGATTGAATTGACCAACTAAATCTCAGAAAACCCAGTTGAGACTTGTTGCGCCAATAAGCACATTGCATTTTCTTCTCTCTAACCAAGTCCAGCTGTTCACACAATATCTTATTGGACTCTTTATGATTAAAAAGATAAATTTCTATCTTAACACAAGGAAATGTTACAACAACCAGTGGTACCCTAATTAAGAGAGTGGATACAGATGAGATATGTTAAAGTGAAGTGTTTCAGGTCATACCAATATAAATTTCAGGTTTTTCTAAATGCAGAATATACAAATGAAATATTTGACAATTTGAAAACTTAAAAAATTATTTGAACTCTCATCCAAATTAAGAATAGCAAAAAGAATCAGTGTAAGAAAGGAAGAAACGCTTTAAAAATGGCATTTTTCAGAAAAATGCCTTTGTATGAAGTGATTGTTAAGCCACTTCCAACAAAAGTGCTCCTGAAGAGATAGTGTCAAATATAAACATCTACAGAACCATATATATCATATAACCCAGCAATTTCTCTTCTAGGTATCTACTAAAACAGGGGTCCTCAAACTACGGCCCGCGGGCCACATGCCGCCCGCCGAAAACATTTATCCGGCCCGCCGGGTGTTTTTGCCGCCACTGCCTGTCCTGCTTAGCAGCCAACTCGTCCCGGGCCCGCAGTGCGCATGTGTGGAATGTCTGAGGGACAGTGAACTGGCCCCTTGTTTAAAAAGTTTGAGGACCTCTATACTAAAACAATTGAAAACACTTGTTTATAAAGATATATGTACTCCTATGTTCATTGCATCATTATTTACTACTAGAGGCACCAGTGGAGTCCCTCAGCCTGGCCTGCAGGATCACCAGCTCTCCGACATCCCTTGAGGGGTCCCAGATTGTGAGAGGATGCAGGCCAGGACGAGGGACTCCACTGGTGCACAATCAGGGCTGGGGAGGGACACAGGAGGTTGGCCAGCCAGGGAGGGACTGTGGGAGAGCTCCAGGGCAAGTCTGGCCCATCTCACTCAGTCCCGATTGGCCAGACCCCAGCAGCAAGCTATCCTATTGGTTGGATCATCTGCCCCTTAGTGGTCAGTGCACATCATAGTGAGCAGTTGAGCGGCCTTAGCATATCATTAGCATATTACACTTTGATTGGTTGAACGGCCAACCAGTCGACCAGACACTTAGCATATTAGGCTTTTATTATATAGGATAGCCAAGTCATGGAAACAATCCAAGTGTCCTTCAACAATGATTGGATAAAGAATATGTGCTACATATATACAATGAAATACTACTCAAACATTAAAAAAATGAAATATTGCTATTTGTGACAACACGGATGGATCTTGAAAGTATTATTCTAAGTAAGATAGAAATAGACAAAAACCATATGATTTTACTCATGTGAGATATAAAACAAAAAGCAATAAATGAACAAAAAAACAAACTCACACACAAACAATAAATAGTATGGTGGTTACTAGAGGGAAAGGGGCTGAGGGGAGGACTAAGAGGGTAAAAGGGGTCAAATATGTGGTCATGAAAGAAACTATACCTTGGGTTGAGCAATAACGTTGAACAATAACATATACAGATGTATTATAAAGTCGTGCACCTGAAATTTAAGTTATTAACATATGTTACTCCAATAAATTTAATAACAAATAAAATGAAATGAACATCTGCTAGACTCAAAGAGAATAAGGACAACTTATAAATGTGAACAAAAGGATAAATTAAACAGTTTGAGAGAAAAATAGGAAGAAAAGGACCATTCCCTGTATGGCTCTGCCCAAATTTTCATTTTTTTAATAAGAACATCAGTCATCTTGGATTAAGGGCTCATTCTACTGATCTCATTTTAACTTGATTACATTTGCGAAGACTCTATTCCAAATAAAGTCACATTCACAGGTATGGAGATTAAAGCTGCAGTACACCTTTGTGGGGAACAGAACTCAATCCATAACAAACACCATACCCTCTTATACATTAACTAGAGGCCCAGTGCATGAAAATTCATGCACTGGAGCGGGGGTCCCTCAGCCCGGCCTGCCTCCTCTCACAGTCTTGGAACCCTCAGGGGCAGGAGGAAACCCTGCAATCAGGGGAAGGCGACACCCCATCACCCCTCTGCTGCTGCCACTGCCGGCAGCGCAAGCCTCGGCCGGCTCTGGTTACCTGAGCCTTGGATGGCCCTGGGCAGCTGGGCAGCTGGGCAGCCACCATCTGAGGCTTGCCTGTGCTTCGGGCTGGCCCTGGGCAGCTGGAGGGCTGAGGGGACTGGGGGACTCTGGAGGCAGGCACCCCAGTGGGTCTGAGGGGACTGGGCACCACCATCTTGTGGCTGTGGGCACCGCCATCTTTGTGAGGGTGTGACAATCAATTAACATATTCCCACTTTATTAAATAGGATTCTGTGTTGTTGTTTTAAATCAGCACTCAAGGTAAACCATATGCAGAGAGGATTATAGCTTCAAGTATGCTGAGTGTTATGACAAAAAATGTCTGTTTTGTTTCCCAGATCATTTTATTAGATAAGAGTGATAAGAGTGTCTTTGTTCAATTTCCTTGTTTTGTTTATATTATTTGTGCAACATCTCTATTTCCTCAAGTCAGAATATTATGAAAACCCATTTTTCTTTATGAGAAAATATGAATTATCTTTCAGAATATAGATGTTTCAGAAAAACATCTAAGTTTCATTTTTCCTCTTCTTGTTATATAAATATATTAAATTTAATAAAACAGTATTAAAAAAAGAAAAAATGCAATAAAAGAAGCCAGTGCTTGTCACTCAGGAGGAAAATTATGAACATGATAGCTTGGTAATATCTTAGAAAATATTTGGGTGTTAAATTTAATAAAAGAGCTATAAATATGTCCACAAACTATAAGTGTCCCATACAATAATATTTTGTAAGAAAATGACTCAAAATCCATCTCTATTTTTATCACAGTAAATATGCAACTAAATTCTGCTTATACAGTAGGCACAAAATGTGCTTAGTTTCTTCAGTGTGTGACAAATTATATACCATAGCAATAGTAGTAGTTGGGTTTTAAATAAGGAATCGAATTTCTTAGCATATAATTAGAGATTAGCATTAGCATGTTCCCATAAAATCTAAAGTTATGTTAGTTTTAGATAAGTAAGGTTCAAACTATGCATTCTATTTATAAATTATATATAATTTGAACTTATAAAACTGAAAATTGCCTGTCTTCTGGCTTTTACTGATATGACCCAAGATTTAATACTCTTATCATTCTGTACTGACATTTAGACCACTGGATTCCAAAACATGGAATGATAAAGCTATTTTTGCCTTGTTCTTTCAATTTGAGATATGATCATTCTGCTGAACTTTACATTTATGATCCAAGTTAAAACCTTAAATCTACTGTTATCATAGGGAAAAAAAAAGCTTGATGGCTTAATGGATAAAAGTTCTGACCTTTTCAGGTCTAAATTTTGAGCACTAACCTCTGGTGAAGAGTAATCCACATCTCAAACACAAATAAACAGTTCTATTCAGTCAGCTTGGTGTTAAGAAAAACTCCAGGGAATAGACTGGATCTATGTTTTCCATATCTTCACCTATGGACTTTTATGCCTTAGATTGAAAGGGGAACAACCAAAATAATAAAACTAAACAGACTTTCATTAAGCAGGAAAATTTTGTGTTAGAAAAGAATTATTTTCCCCAGAAATAATGTCAATATGTTCAGCTATTCAAAATAAATCTTAGCCTAATTTTAATAAGAGAATATAAAATTTTAGGTAACTTAATATATAAACTAGGATTGTTATTTTTTATGTTTATTTTTATTGATTTCAGAGAGGATGGGAGAGGAAGAGTTAGAAACATCAATGGTTAGAGAGAATCACTGATTGGCTGCCCCCTGGACGACCGGGAATCAAACCCTGATCTCCTGGTTCATAGGTCATTGCTCAATTACTGAGCCACGCTGGCTGGGCTATAAACTAGAATTTTTAGATGTAATGATATGTCAATAGCATAGTTAAGCAGTTAAGCCATTTAAACTAAAACAATTCCTTATCCTCTATCCATTGGTCTCTCCCAGTGGTCAATTCTGTTATATTAAAATATTCAAAACTCTAAAATAAAAATCTGCATATTTGAGTCAATCTTAAAGTGAAGCTGATCACACAACTCACTTCTTAGTCCTACAAACCCCATCTGGATCACACATAAGACTCCTGAACTCATTACAACTAGATCAGACCCACTACTTTTTCCCTGACTCCTCTTTTCCCTCTATTACATAAGCCAATTTGCTCAAAAATGCAAACCATGGATTTATTTTTTATTCATTTTCACCTCATCCCCTTATATGGTCATCTGACAGAGGATCAAAACTTCTCTATTTTTCTTTACTTAAAACTTTAATTCATAAAGTAGTTTTTAGTTCACAGCAAAATTGAGGGGAAGATTCAGATATTTCCCATGTATCCTCTGCTCTTAAGCATGCATAGCCTCCCCTTTAATTAGCACCCCCACTCTGCTCTGTCTAGTCACCAATGATCTTTTTATTATCTCCTTGGTATTTTTACAAAATGTCATAGAGTTGAAATCACATAGTATTTAGATTTTTTTCAGATTGGCTTATTTAATTTAATAATATGCATGTAAGTTTCCTACATGTCTTTTCATGGCTTGTTTACTCATTCTTTTTAGGGCTGACTAACATTTTATTTTCTGGCTGTATCACAGTTTCACAGTTTACACATTCATATAATAAAGGACATCTTTGTTGCTTCCAAGGTTTGGTGATAATGAATAAAAATGCTCTTCGCATCCATGTGAAGGTTTTGGGTAGACATAAGTTTTCAGCTCGTTTGAGTAAATACCAAGGAGTGTAATCACTAAATCACCCAGGATAGGTATGTTTTGTTGTATAATAAATTATCAAACTGTCTTCCAAAGTGTCTGCACCATTTTGCATTCCCACCAGCAATGAATGAGAGTCCCTGTGGTTCCAATCCTCTTCAGTATTTAGTGTTGTCAGTGTTCTAGATTTTGGTCAATCCAATAGGTGTGCAGTGCTATCTCGTTTTAATTTGCCTTTCCATGATGACATAAGATATGGAACATCTTTTCATATGCTTATTTGCCATGTGTATGACTTATTTGGTGAGATGTTCATTAAAGTCTTTGGCACATTTTGTAATTGGGTTGTTTGTGTTCTTAATGTTAGGTTTTAAGGGGTATTTGTATATTATGAATAATAGTCAGATGCGTTCTTTGCAAATATTTTCTCCCAGTTGGTGGTGTGTCTTGACATTCTCTTCACATTGTCTTTTGCAGAGCAGTTTTTAATTTTAATGAAGTCCAGCTTAATAGTTACTTATTTTGTGGATTAGTCATGCCTTTGGTGTTGTATCTAAAAATCATTACCATATCTAAGGTTATCTAGTTTTGTTTTTTTCTATATTATTTTCTAGAAATATTATAGTTTTGCAGTTTACATTTAAGTCTTAATTTTGAATTAATTTTGTGAATTGTGTAGGGTCTGTGTCTAGATTTGTGTGTGTGTGTGTGCATGTGGATGTCCAGTTGGTCCACCACTATTTGCTAAAATGTCTGTCTTTGCTCCATTGCATTGCCTTTGCTCCTTTGTCAAAGATCAGTTGACTATATTTATGGGGAATCTATTTCTGGGCTCCCTACTATCTTTCACTGAACTATTTGTCTAGTATTTTTCCATTACCACACTATCTTGACATGGTAGCTTTATACCAAGTCTTAAAGTTGTGTAGTGGCAATCTTCCAACTTTGTCCTCTTTCTCTTTTAAATATGTTTTTTATTGGTTTCAGAGAGAGGACTGAAGAGGGAACAAGAGATAGAAAGATCAAGGGTGAGAGAGAATCATTGATTGATCGGCTGCCTCTTGCACGCCCCCTACTGAGAATCAAGCCTGTAACTGAGGCATGTGCCCTCACCAGGAATTCAATCTTAAGCTCCTGGTTTATGGGACAACACTCAACCACTGAGCCACACTAGCCAGGTTGTCCACTCTTTTTTTTAATATTTATTTTATTGATTTCAGAGAGGAAAGGAGAGGAAAATAAAGATAGAAACATCAGTGATGAGAGAGAATCATAGATTATCTGTCTCTTTCATGTTCCACACTGGGGATCAAGTTCAGAACCTGGGCATGTACCCTGACCGGGAACTGAACCATTACCTATTAGTTTATGGGTCAATTCTCAAGACTGAGCCACACCAGCCTTGTTGGGTGTTTCCTCCCACATCCTGCGTGGAGTAGGGTTCGGTACCTGAAAGAGGAGCCGCACAGCAAATGAGAGAAAAAGACACGAGATAATTTTGCAATATTGGGGGACCAGGAGGGCAAGTCCCAAAGGACTTCCACCCATGCTCAGGCTGCTCCAATCTTTTATTGATCTGGAGTAGCCCTTAGGGTAAGGAAGTTTCAATGACACACAGATCAGCAATTTCCAGGAGTAGACAAAAGTATCTGATTAACTTATTGGAAATCAGCTGTGCTTGAGAACTCCTGTCCTTCTTTTTTGACATTATGTTGGCTATTCTGGATCTTCTTAACACTTTATATAATCTTTAGAATCAGTTTGTCAATATCCACAAAATAACTTTCTGGGAATTTGATTGTTTGTCCCTGTGTGTCATTAGTTCAACTTCTAATTGTGAAAGGGGGGATATCAGCATCACTCTCAGGACACTGCTACCTTTCACATCACCTTCTTGAAGCAAATGACTCTCAAAGGCTGCAGTACAAGAACGGAGATGAGAGTCTGCCCCAATCAGCTTAATCGCATCCAGTGTAATTTCTTAACCAATCACCTCCATGGTGGCTCCTACCTGCTCCTAGTTTTCATTCCTCTGATTTTGGGTCATGACAAAACCACTATAATCTTTGGTGACAATACCTCTTCTTCAATCTTTTCTTCGTTATGTTTACTTATTGTCATGGAAAATTTCCCCAGAACTCTTGCTCCTGATTTCACTTTGTGTTGTTGTTTTGTTTTTGCAAAGATTTTATGTATTATTATTCTTTCCTTCCTTTCTTTCTTTTTCATGAGTTTTATTATTTTTCTATCATTTCTGTTATTTAGGAAACTAGAACAAAATAGTCATGTGCTTAGTTTACTAATTTAATTCAAACTTTCTAACAAAATCCGTTATTAAAAACAAAACCCTTTTCTTGTGGCTAAATTACAGATGCACAAATTTTTGTTTTCAAGAAAAAATTAGACTAAAATTTTGTAACAAAATGTTTTCGGGACCTTCATGGTTCATTCTTTAATAACCTAACATAATGACTCATTCTGTCATTTCAGTGAGTTGGAAATATATATTTCCAGTCCCAAACTATTGATATTATCTCTATGTTTTTTGTTTGTTTGTTTGTTTGTTTTAGAGAGAGAGGAAGTGGAAGGGAGAGTGAGAGAAAGAGAAACATCAGTGTGAGAGAGACACTTCAGTTGGTTGTCTCCTGCATGGGCCTGGGAGCCAGGGATTGAACCTGCAAACCAGGTACATACCCTTAACCAGGAATAGAACCTGCAACTCTTCATTGCAGGGGCTGAAACTCTATCCACTGAGAAATACCTTCCAAGGCTCTATGCTTTTTTTTTTTAATATGACATCTTAATTTTGCCAATACTCAGTCTCATTCAGATCTCTGATACTTTCTATTGCTGTTCTTGTTTTTCTGCCTCTCATCATCTACAAAGGAAAAACAGCTTTCTTTTACTAATTTCCTAAACAATATTCACATCAGGCAATTTTGTATAAAAGATCATAATTGAAGATGTGGGGATAATAGATAATATTATGTCATATCAAGCAAAACTAAAAACTTATTTACAAATTGTCTTTCTCCACATAAAGCATTGCTTACTGGTTGACTTACTTCTGTGTGCCTTTCTGATTCCATGTCCCCACCCACCCTCCTTGCCTGACAGCCAACTATTAACATCCCTTTCTTAAATTAACTATTTACTTTTCTCATTTTAAAACAAATCTCTACTAAAAGTCATTTGTAGACAAAGGAAGTGACCTCTCATTACTGGGACTAATCTATATATATAAAAGCCAAGTGACC
>NW_005364265.1:520007-530382 GCF_000412655.1 Myotis brandtii
AAGCTGCCTGGCTGCCGGCCGCCATCTTGGCTGGCAGTTAATTTGCATATCTCCCTGATTAGCCAATGGGAAGGGTAGCGGCCGTACGGCTAATTGCCATGTTTCTCTTTTATTAGATAGGATGATTGATGATAGGTATTATTTAGACAACTATTTCTGCTAGCATCAGTCTATAGGTGCTACTCTTCATTCAAGGAAAAAAAAAAAGAACTGATAGGGAATTCTACCACATGTTTTGCAAAGAAACATTTTAAAATATGTTTTTTGAACTTTAAAAACTATTTAAAATCAGTCTCCATCCACAAAGTAAAAAAAGGAATTATCTATTGTGATTCTGATGAATTTTCACATAAGAATATTATTTCCTGAAAATTAGACAAAATTTGGCAAAAAAAAACATATCGTGATGATTAGGAATGAGAGCTCTGGCACCAAATGTCTGTATTTGAATACCAGTTCTTACCTGTGACACTATTCAGTGGAACTGCAGTGAAGTTATATAACCTCAATGTGCCTCAGTTTCTTTATGTATTAAATAGGTGTAATTTATTTATGAGATTTCAAAAGAAATAAAACATGTTATTCAAAACCTACATATAAATGCCATACAAAAATGAAAAATAGAATATTCTTATCTCTGAAAAACATAGAACACTGACAGAAGAAAGACAACATTTCCTATGTAATTAGAGTTCAGGAAAGCACACCATACTTCTGTGCAGATCCTCTCTAGGAGGCAAAGTTTGAAGTAAAAAGTCTCTTTTCAAAGTTTCACATTTTCTTCAGTAAAATTATTTAATAATATTTTTGTTCATAACTATGCATGAAGAAAGCATTGTTTACCTAGACAAAATGTTATTCATTGTCTATCAGGGTAAAAAAAAAAGTATACTTTGAAATAGGTGAAGACATTTTTTCCCCCGGGAATTATATCTATCCATATATAAGTTGGATAATGTCTTGTTTGTTATGCATTTTCTACTTTTCCTTTTCCTGATGTTTATATTCCATCTCCATGTTGTCTTCACTCTGCTTTATATCTTCAGTTTTTATTTTCTTGCTTTCTGTAATTAGTAGAATTTTAAAATTAATTTCAGGGTTTCTTCATAGATGCACTATTCACATTATGGATTAGGTAATTTTTGTGTGTGTGCAGGTGGTCTTGTACATTTTATACAGTTAGCAGCATTTCTGACGTCTACTCACTAGATTCCAGGAGCATCCCTACTCCTCAAATTGTGAAAATAAAAATTGAGTCCAGAAATCGCCAACTATGCCGTGGGGAGGGATCATAAATTGTCCCCAGTTGGGAACCATTGATTTACGTAATTTTCACTTGTCTTTTATATATTTTCTGATTCATTTGGATTTTGTCTCACTTCATTTTGTGTTATCTTCTGAACTTCAGTTCTCAAAGCTTTGCACATGAGTCAACTGGGAACAATATGGAACTCCCAGTTCTAATGTTAGGTTTCTATACTTGACTCTGGCAATCTGAGCTTGGACAACCTATACATTCAGTTTATTATTGAGTTTCCTCAACCATAAAATAGAGATAGTGGACTACATGATGTCTAAAGCTTTAAAAAACTTAAAAATGTTAAGATGATGTCTAGATGGATAAGAATGATTTCAAAGGAAATAATTCATTATTATAATATTCAGTGTTTTCGTTCAATTTTATGTCTTTAATTTATTACAGTTGTTTTGTTCTTTTCTTTTTCTTGCATATTTTATGTATAGCTTTGTCACTTTTTAAAAAATAAACATGGATTTTACTATTAATCTTTTTGTATGTCTTCTGATCTTATGTTATCAAAATGCACAGTTTTCCAAATAAACTTACAAACCAGAATTTTGAGTATCACTCAGAGTTTAAGTAATTTTTTATTGCAAAGGGAGAAATTAATTGATCATGTTGAGCTAAATTTTGAAATGTAAATTTTGAATTATTCTTTGCTATATTATTTTGCCTTTTTAATAAGATAAAATATAGTTACTGTTTTGAAATTTTTTTTCAAACTTAAAAGTGAAGTAAAATAATTCTAAAACACTGTTATATAAGGTTAAAATAGTAGAAAAATATTTAAAATTATGAATAAGACTATTTGAAAAAGAAACGTCAACTGTGCTTAACATTAACTTCACCCAAAGTATAGATTATGAACAAAATTAACTAATGATAGCTGTAAATACATATAACTAATAACTAGAAACATCCATATAGGCAAGTGAGGGGCTATCTTATTTTTCATTTTTGCTAAGAGTGCCTAACAAGACTAAACAATGTAGAGAATTTATCTTTGTTGCATTTTATTTACCTAGTTTGTGGTACCAAATACTGTTGCTTCATATTGTATTGTTTTCTAAGCTTGTATGAATGATCGCATTCAACGTGTACTCTTTGCATTCCCCTCAATACCTTAGGAAATTGTAGGTGTATAGTATTTGCCAGATGAGCAAATGGCCAAATGATAGTAGGCATTCTAAGGGTAATCAACTTGATTCTGTGCTTTGCTAGGGTTCAGTCTGGAAAGATTTGGTTCAAGCCCTTTTAAATATTGGACTTCCAGTTCTTCATCAAAAAACAATGAGGATAACAAATCATGGAGATGGCATGTATCCAGTGCTAATAGATGCTGAAAAGAGATAGAATAATATCTATTAGAAACAGTGGTTTAACAAAAAAAGTATTTGTTTAATCATAGAGATATTTTATTGGTTTAATGCTGTTATATATGTAAAACTACTAGAATAGTTAAATATCAGAATGCACACTCAAATTATGCTATTTCCTTCTCTGAACATAGACCTCTAGAAACCATGTCAGTCTTTGTTAGTTAACTTAATATAAGTAAAAGGCTGTGACTTTTCCTTATTTATGTATGTGCAGGAGAAACATATAAAAGCAGAATAAAGTGTAGTTTATTTTTCAAAAATTTTCACTGGTTGATGAGAAAGAATATTACACCTGATTTCACTACCAGTCAAATTCTGGAACAGTGATCAAAACCCCAGAGAAATATTCTAAACTATGTCCTCTGTTGGGGGTCAAAGAGAAGGGATCTGTAGGAAAAGCAAGATTCATTACCATTCAAATGTCAAATCAAAAACCTGAGAGCTTGTACAGTAACTACAAATCACAGACTATAAAATCACCTTGTTACTTATCCTATATAATAATTGAGAGATATGCAAATTAGCCCGGACGCCTTAGCAGTCACGACCAGTCAGGCGTGTAATAGCCACCACCAGTCAGGTGAGGCCGGGAGCGGCCTCCGGCGGAAGTGACCACCAGTGGTGGGCCGGGGGCCCACAGCGCCACTCAGCCCGGAGGCTGCCCAGCCGGTGGAGGCATGAGCAGGCCCTGTGCACCACCAGGCCTAGAGGTCCCTGGGCAAAAGGGTCACAGGAGACTTTGGTTAAATTCAATAGTTGAAATCACTATGCTCTGTGAGAGTTGACATCCTCAAACATTCAGGACCCTCAATTGTACAAATTAATAGGAAACAATTGCATAAAGCTTTGACCTAATTGTACACACTTTAGTATTGTTTACAAATTATTCTACATCCTTCAAGTAAATTCAGCAACTGACTGAGGAGAGCCGGCTCTGAGAAGCATGTGGCCCCGGCTCTGCTATCTTGAGTTTGTGGTTTCCAAGGAAACATCCAGAAGGGATGATAAACCCTCTGCAAACGGCTCAGCCAGCTCCTATCAAAGCGGTGGCAAGCGGTGGCTTGGTTTAAATCGAGCCTTTCAGGCAGTGAATGACCCCAACCCTCCCTGGATCAGGCAGGTTCCTGTGGAGTGCAATCTTTATGCAATACAACGGGGCCCCCAGTTTTGTCCCTGGCGATCTCATGCACATTAGCTCAGGGCAGTGGGGAAGGAAGGGAAAAAGGCATCAGGCCGGCAGCTCTGGCGAGCAAGCAGAAGGAAACCATGTCTGGCAGACACTCCCCTGCCACCCCCTTCAATGTGTAAGAAAAATCAAATAAACCAATACAAACACCCCTCCCTTACCCCAGAGAGATCCAGGACTGAGGGGCTCCCACCCAGGCATTGCGTACCTGCTTCCCACCTCCTTTATCCAAATGGACAGGTTAGGAAGTTAAGGGGAGGAGGAGGAGCCTCACAGGAAGGGGATTCCCTGGAACCGCACCCCTGTCCTCCCTTTGGACCTGACCTCTCAGAGCACAGGGCCTGACCCTGCCCCCAGCAGATTTGCATATACCAGACACTCCCGTACTTCCAGGCACTGGACATTCCCGTGTCTTCCCTGCCTCCCAGCCACTGACCGTCACTGTCTCCTACCCCAGAAGCACTCTGTCCTCCCCAACTTTCAGTCTTTATAGCCTAAATGCATGGTGGGCTTAGTTGCTTCTCCACAGACTTTATTTGATAAGAACCCAGTGAAGTCGCTTAGGAACTGAGCTGCTCAGACTTCAACAGGGACAATGAATGACACACCTTGCTTGGCTTTGATAGCAAAGCTATCTTATTCTTTTATTTTTTTAAAATAGATTTTTATTGATTTCAAAGAGGAAGGGAAAGGGAGAGAGATAGAAACATCAATGATGAGAGAGAACCATTAATCGGCTGTCTCCTGCACACGCCCTACTGGGGATCCAGCTGCAACCCAGAATCGAACCTGACTATCAGAACTGGTACCTTCCAGGAAATAGCAGAGTGCCATCTGTGACTAGGGTCTTCATGGTGCAGCTTACAACTGGCTTTCCTCTTTGGAAAGAACTTGTTTAATTTGTTCAAAAGTCTTAGCATGATAATCCAGATCCTAAACTTTCAAAATGTGTGAATAGCATAGTAAATAAATGTATTGGAAAAAGTGAGAAATACAACTATAAAGAGCAGACGAACTCACAAAGTAGTCAAAATCCACTGTGAAAAAGATTCTATCTAATAATAGACAAACGGGGTAATTGACCGTGCCTTCGCTACACCTCCCATTGGCTAATCAGCACGATGTGCAAATTAACTGCCAACAAAGATGGCGGTTAATTTGCATACATAGGTGCCCAGCAGCTATCGGCTATCGGAGCCTGCAATCAGAGCTGAGAGGTCCCCTGTCCAGGCCTGACACCTCGGTCAGAAGTGTTAGTCCTGTGCATGGGCAGAGCCGGGATGGTGGGGAGCAGGGGGGAAGCCAGCGATGGTGGGGAGCAGGAGCAGAGTAAGTGATCGTGGGGAGCTGGGGGTCCCCTGCCCAGGCAGGGGCGGTGCCAGAGATCACAGGTAGCAGGGGCGGAGCCGGCCATGGTGCGAGCTGGGGGTCCCCTGCCCAGGCCTAAGGCCTTGGCCAGAGGCATTAGACCTGTGCAGGGGCGGAGCCAGCGATTGCAGGGAGCAGGGAGGGAGCTGGCAATGGCGGGGAGCAGGGGCAGAACCAGTGATCATGGGGAGCAGGGGCTGAGTGGACAATTGAGGGAGCTAGAGGTCCCCTGCTCAGGGCTAATGACTCGGTCAGAGGTGTTTACCTGGGCAGGGGCCAAAGCAGCAATTGGTGTGAACTACAGAAGAAACACCTTTTCTGACTGCCCATTAGCTTAGCTCCCTCTATGCCACTGATAATATTCTTGGTAACTTGGGGAATAAGAATCTAAATAGGTGCTCTAGGATTTTTCACCACACTCCTGGAGAAAAAAAAGGAAGGTCCACTGCTGGAGGGTTAAGAAATGTCATTTCCTGCCCTAGCTGGTTTTGCTCAGTGGATAATGCCTCGGCCTGCCCACTGCTGGGTCTTGGTTCACTTCTGACTAAGGGCATGTACCTAGGTTGCAGGCTCCTCCCTGGCCTGGGCCCAGGTCAGGGCTCATGCAGGAGGCAACCAATCAAAGTGTTCCTCTCACTTTGATGTTTCTCTCTGTCTTTCCCTTTCTCTTCCACATTCTCTAAAAATCAATGGAAACATATCCCCAGGTGAGGATAAAGAAAGAAAGAAATGTCATATCCTATGAAAGACACTTCTTGAAAATGCCTAAAGAAAGTTGTCATTTTTTCATGGTAAAGGGACTGGAGTCCGTGTGGATGAAAACATCTTGGTGGCTGCGGTGACTGGCAGTGGCTGCAACAGTGCGGTGATGGGGCTGGTGCCTTCCCCTGATCAGCCCGGTCGACTCCCACAAAGGGAGGCCAGACTGTGGCTTAGGCCCGCTCCCCAAGGGGAGCAGGGAGCAGAGAGTAGGACATCCCCTGAGGGCTCCCAGTATGTGATAGGGGGCAAGCTGGGCTGAGGGACTTTCCCCTCCAGTGCACAAATTTTTGTGCAGCGGGCCTCTAGTATGGAAATAAGTGCCTGTAACTTTTAACATCTAATACTGTGAAATGTGCAAGAGCAATATTTCTAATTTAATTATTCTTAGATCTAAGGAGAGTTAAAATAATTCAGTCTGATTGCAACAAAGGGTGACGACTGCATTCAGATAGAAAGGCTGAGGATTGTAGACAATAATACTAGAAGTTTAATAAATCTCAAAGAGGAAACGTAATTAATTCAATTTTATAAGTCACAAAAGTCACAAGAGTTCTCCATGATACCCATGATTAATTTTCAATCCTTCAATGTGTTTGGTAGAGCAAATTATAATAATCTCTGAGGGACAACTATTTATTATCAAATGTACACACAGGTTAAATCCTTCTTCTAAACTTTTCTTCTAAATAAATAGGACAATGAGAATATTAACATACTGTCAATGTCAATATTGGAACATAGATTTTCATATATGTCTATTTTTAATGCCAGAATATAATCATGGGATTAAAATGTAATTTATAAAATATATTCATATTTTATATGCTCTGGTGTAGTGAGAAATATTCTTATCTCAGGAATGACACTATTTGCATAAATTTTAGTAAGTCCTGTATCTTAAAAATAAGAAGGCTTAGGTAGTTAAATTAATTGATTTGTAAGATTCCTATCAGTTCTAAGATTGTATTATTTTAAGTAGTTAATTTTCTTTTATATGAGCTTTAAATAATATTATAATTAAGTTAAATAAATCATTCATATCTGAGCATTGACAAATGTATATTTTCTTAATACCTTCCTTTATTTATTTTTTCCTTCTGGGATTAGTCTAAAGTTCAGTGAATGATTCATTCATTCCAGGAATCACAGTTGTTCAGAAACTTCCATCAAAATGAAAATGGATATACTCTCTCTTGATTCCACCCAAAAATTACAGTTCTCTTCCTCCAGAAATTCCTCATAAATATGATCTCACTTCTTATTGTTGCATCTTAGTCCTATATTTTATTTTTTTCTTCTAGACCTTAACTTGTCATCCCAACAGCCTCTTTGACCTGTAGTGTATTCTCCACAATGTTAGTATACTCATCTTTCTGAGAAATATATCTGATCGTAACACTCTGCAGATTAAAAAAAAACTCTTGTACTCTTGAACTAATATAGGATAAAAGCTAAACATCTGTATGTGACATATAAATCTTTCTTTAATGTGCTTGAAACCTCACTTTCTAGATTCAAAGCTATCACTACCCACTGTCACCTCAACTGGGGCCAGAACATATTTTAACTTATGACATTCTTATTGTTGCTCTGGCAGGAGTGTCTTCTTTCTTTTATGTCTACTTGATTCTGCAGATACATTGCTCTGTTACACATTTCCTAAAAATGTGCTTAAGATATCTGTAAATATTTACTATACTTTTTATATTTTAATTTTTAATATTAATGTATGATAGTATCTATGTATATAAAAACCTAAGTGACCAAACAACAGAATGACTGGAACAACCAGAATGACCAATTGCCGGCCAGGCCAAGGAACCCCACCCATGCACGAATTTGTGCACCAGGCCTCTAGTCTTTAATAATGTAAATGTACAATGCATGTGATTGATTTTAAGAGAGTATATTGCCTTTATCATAGATGCCTCAGAAAATGAATTGAGAATACCTTTTTCTTTATAGATGTTCAATATACAAAATATAGACAGTTTTTAAAATTTAATCTAAAATCAATCCATTCTGTACTTTATATAAGAATAGATCTTAGGTAACATGTTCAGTTTCTTCCACAGTAACTGGTCTGGTCTATTCAGGTTTCTGTATTGTATATATATAATATTGCTTTATAAATTTTGAAGGAAATTATTCAATTTATTTTAAATTTCAAATTATTACTATATAAGAGCATAGGATTTTCTAATACATCTTAAAAAATATTGTTTTTATATTTTCTTTTATTGTTTTTGTAGTGATTTGTATATGTACTGTATTCATTTTGTATTATTTTTCTATTATACTTCGAAATGCCACACATTTTATAGTATAAAACCACATCTATTTTAGTAAGTCAGTGTAAGTCAAAAGTCTAGTATGGCATAACTAAATTCTCTGTTAAGAGTACCCAAGGCTGATGTCAAGATATAGGATGGGCTGAGTTCTCTAAAGGCTTTGGGAAAAAATCCACGCCCAAGCTCATTGTTGTTGAAAATTTCAGTTCCCTGCAGCTATGTGACTGAATTCTCCTTTGGCTTTCTGGTTGCCACCCAGGGGCCAGTATTAGCTCCTAGAGGCTGCTTAGAACCTTGTAACATATCCCTCTCCATCTTTAAGCTGACAATGGTATATTGAATCTTTCTTATGCTTTGAATCTCTGACTTTCTCCCTATTACCAACCAGAAAAAGCTCTATGCTTTTAAAGGGCTCATGTGATTAAGTCTTCCTAGGTCAAGGTCAACTGTGCCATATATTATGTCTTCTTATGTCAAGGTCAACTGTACCATATATTATATCCTAATTGCAGGAATAAAATCCCTCATATTCACTGTGCCCTAAATTATGTATGTAGGGCATGTACAACAGGGGTGGGAAATCTTGGAGCCATCATAGAATTCTGCCTACCACAGTCTCCAAAATGCTTCCAAAATAAAGATATCTATAATAATAAAAGCATAATATGATAATTAGACCAGACGACCTTTCAGATGACCTTCCGGATGAAGCTGGGGCTGTAAGGGAAGCCCAGGTCCCGGGTGCCAGAGGGAAGCCAGTGCCAGAAGCCAGGGGAAGGAAGTCCTACTCTTGCACGAATTTCGTGCATTGGGCCTCTAGTTCTAATGTATTTCAGGTAAATGTAGTTTCAATTCATCCACATAACTAAACTGGGTATTTTACATTTGCCCAATATTGAAGCCAAACCTATCCCTACATACAAGCAAGTTTTAGCAGATAACTGAAATGAAATTCTTATGATTAAATCTAGAGAATATGTAAACTTTATTTTTTATTCCACTAGCAGTTTTGGTTCAGACCCCATCAATTCTGCTCAGACTGCACCAGCCTCTCTCTATTTATTCCAGCAGCCTCGCCTTATTCTAATGAATCATTTTTCAGTCTGCCATTACATCAGCTTGCTAAAACCAAATATAATTTTATCTCTGTAATTAAAAATATATTTTAGTTCTCTTCTTTCTTTATGATACATTTCAAACTCCTTGACATGTTAATATAAATGTGTGAGGGCAATAGGCAGTGTGAAAGAACTGTCGGGATTATAACATGCATTTAGTAATATTTGTTTACTAACTTGTAGAAAAAAAAGTGAATTTTAAAGAGTATCTTATTTTATTTCCTCAGCCACTTTACTTTACTTTGTGTTCCAATGACATTAAACATCTCACCTTTCACAGAATACACAGCCATTTCATGCACTTTGTCTTGACACACACTCTCAGATATTTATGTAAAATTTCTCACATTCTCTGCCTTCTCATTTTTCATCATCCATCCAAAATGTTTCCTCCAGTGTGAACTCTTCTATGATAGCTCCAAATATTTTAATTTTCTTCTTTTTCCATCATGTTAATGACCTTGTGAAGTTATAAGTGGTATAATAATCATGTTAGGAATAAAGTTCTATGATGTGACAGTGTGGTTGGTAATTAGTATGCCTAGGACAGTGGTCGGCAAACCATGGCTCGCGAGCCACATGCAGCTCTTTGGCCCCTTGAGTGTGGCTCTTCCACAAAATACCACGTGCAGGCACGCACATACAGTGCGATTGAAACTTCGTGGCCCATGCGCAGAAGTTGGTTTTCGGCCTGGGCGAGTCTATTTTGAAGAAGTGGTTCGGAAGTGGGGGGTGTCGGTGGGTTGGGTGACGGGAGACACAGCGTGGGGGAGGCGAGCGCGATTCATGCACGAGTTGAGTGAGCCAGTCAGTCAGCAGTCTCATGTGCAGTGGTTAGTGCTAGTCGTGTCCGCAAATCGCATGCGGATGACAAAAGTACCTACTCGAAGCATAAAGTTACCGGCTCTGTATTTTTTCAACCAGCTGCAAATCCTACAGGTATTTTTGTCATCAATTTAAGAATTGTAATT
>NW_005364265.1:532177-534463 GCF_000412655.1 Myotis brandtii
AACAATCATTTTCAAGCATGAACCTTATCAAGAGTAAATTGAGAAGTTGTCTTATTGATGAGAACCTGGAATCGTGCCTAAAATTAAAGACAACAACATACAAACCTGACTTACCCAAACTTTCCAAGGAGATGCTAGGCCATTGTTCACATTAGTGTTTGTCAGTCATTGTCATGATTTAATTTTATGGATATTGTAAGGAATTTAATTTTATCAATAAATATCATTATTAAGTATGACATCATGTTTTATTCAACGTACCTATAGTTTAAGACTTAAAATTTTAAGTAAAGTTTATTAAGTTAATTTTAGGGAATGTTGTGAAGTGAAAGAAGATGTAGTGTCGAGGATTGAGAAAAGTATGTTGAGATGGGTTGGACATATAGAGAGGATGAACGAAAGGAGATAGACGAAATAAGTATACAAGACCAGTGTGGATGGGAGAGTTGGAAGGGGTCAACCTCAGCGAACGTACCTCAATCAGATTGAGGACGTTTTTAGCAAAGGCCAGCTTAGGAGTACCCTAATTAAGTTAATAACAATGTACCTACCTATATAGTTTAAGATTAAAAAATTTGGCTCTCAAAAGAAATTTCAATCGTTGTACTGTTGATATTTGGCTCTGTTGACTAATGAGTTTGCCGACCACTGGCCTAGGATATATTTTTGAGAATGATCATGGGCTAGAAATATTACCTTTCCCATAGCAAATCAGGAAAAAGCACATGTTCAAAAATAACTGCAAACTTGACTCAGAACAAACTTAACTTTTGGACTCAGTGGATGATAAAAAGTAGGTAATACCTACTTAATGGAAAAAATTGAAACTGCATCCCAGAATATGCATAAAAGAATACTACTGTAGGCTGGTAGAATCAGCACTACTAGTGATCCACATGAGGGAGGAGTTAAGACCAGAAGTGGAGACGGTTGGGGACAGGAGGAGGGCTCCAACTGTCACTATGATTTGATCTCCATACCAGGCCAGTTAGTAGTGATACCAGAATTAACTTTCAGACAAGAATAGGGAAGTTGGGGTATACTAGAAACTGGTGACATCTGAAAACATCAAGAGCACAAATGCCCAAAAAATCTAACAGAAGAATTCATTTCTTATGAGAGTATCGAAAATTAAATTCAAAATTGAAAGATTTTAGGGAAATATCTTGAAATCTAGATTCTTAGATCTTTGCCACAAAGTTCAAGACTTTGATCTCTGAGAATTCCTTTGGTGAGGAGACTTTCCATCATTCAATGTAGCCCGTTTTTTTTCAAATTTTTATTCAGTGCCAACTACATGCTAGGCACCATTCTAGGATTTTAGGGTCAAAAGATGGATAAATCAAAGTTCTTTACCTCAAACAGCTTACATTTTAATAAGTGAAGATATGCAATTACTAAATAAACAGGTAAGTATGTATTATATAAGATGGAGATGGCTGTAACAGAGGAAAAAATTCTAAGCCACAAGAGAAATAATGAATTCAATGATTTTAAGTATGCACGTTATATCAGATGTTGAGAGAAATAACTCATCCACATTGTGGGAAGAGTCCTGGAGGAAGAAAAGATGTAAGCACCCTTACATGTGAACAAAGAACATTGTAGGTAGAGGGAACAAAGTGTATAATACCCAAGTGAAGTGAGAGGGTGTCTGCTATGTTCAAGAAAAGAATGTCATATGGTAGATCCATGTGAGTAAGGAGAGAGTGGTAGCTGATCAAATCAGAAAGGTAAAAAAAAAAAAAAACAGAAAAAATAGAGGGGCAGGACATGAGGGTCCTTCTAGACCATTTTAATGACTTAAACTTTAAATCTGAATAAAATGACCAGCTAAAAATAATTTGAAATAATTTATATATTATAGAGCAGTAACATGATCTCACATATTTTAGATGAGTCACCCTGGCTGTCAGTTGAGAATATATTTTTCCCTCATTTCAATTAAGAAAAATTTTAAAGATTAAGCATTTATAATTTTAGCCAAAAATAGTTCCAAGTAGATACATAAAATTTTGATTGCTAAAGGAGAGACTTTCTCTTGATAAAAATAGGCAAACAATGGTACCTAATTCTTAGGTTGGACCACTTAAACTCTCCAAAATTCAAGAGTTTTTGATTTGCAAAAAGCAACAATTTCATGTTTAAGCTGGTAATCCTATCTAATAATAGACAAACATGGTAATTAACCGTACCTCTGACACGCTTCCCATTGGCTAATCAGGGCGATATGCAAATTAACTGCCAACCAAGATGGCGGCGGGCAGCCAGGCAGCTGAAACGAAC
>NW_005364265.1:535634-545073 GCF_000412655.1 Myotis brandtii
AGCCCTGTTCTGTGCATGACAGGGGGCAGCGCTCCAACTCCCCAATTGGCCCTGCTCTGAGCCCGACCAGGGGCTGCACCTAGGGATTGGGCTTGCCCTTTGCCACCTGGGAGCAGGTCTAAGCCAGCAGGTCGTTATCTCCCGAGGGGTCCCAGACTGTGAGAGGGAACAAGTGGGGCTGAGGGACACCCACCCCTGTCAGTGCACAAATTTTTGTGCACCGGGCCTCTAGTTATTAAATAATACTAAAAAAGAAAAGAGTATTTTATGTATGTATCTTTTGTTTATTTAATTTTTTTTCTCCAAGTGTCCTGCTAATTCTTCTTCTTCACTCTCATTAACCTCCACACACGTACTGCATCAGTACTTGTATAACTATGTTGAATTATACATTTGACTCTCTTAATCATTTTTCTGAACTTAAGTGATTGTTCTTACTTTGCTTACTCTGTGGTTTTAGATGGTTATGTTTCTAAATTTTAGTGAGAAATACAAGAACTTAAGTGTGGAATGCAATTTATCATTGGGTAAGACTTTATATAAAGGTAATATTCTCCCCCCACTACCCTCCCTCACACACACAAAAGATGAAATGAACAGGAATTATTTTATGAAAACATCTATTTCTAGGTTCTGCTTAGTTTACCCTAAGCTTTTAGATTTCTGGTTCATTAGCACTTCCAAAATGTGGTAAATATACATTCCTCACCTGAGGAGTGAGGATAGTTTTGTCCATTAATTTTCTAGAGAGTGAAAGGGAGAGGGGAGGAGGAGAGAGGCAGAGAGGAGAGAGATCGAAACATTTATGTTCCAGAGACAGATTGATTGGTTGCCTCCTGCAAGCACCGGACAGGGGAGTGGGGATCAGAGCTGCAACCAGGTACATGCTCTTGACCAATCCAACCTGTGACCCTCAGGTGTGCAGGCCCACAATCTAACCACAGATCTAGGCCAGCCAGGGTTTCCTCTCATATTTTAATGCTTAGTAGGTCAAAAATAAGTAATGTTTAAATTAAGTTTTGATTATTGGATAAGAATTGCCAAAATAACATTGAGGATTTCAAAATTATGATTATGCAATTAGACCCTTTCAGAAGGAAATGGAATGTGAAGGTTTTTTTCATAAACATTCGAAGTTATATTCTTATGTTCCTTCTCTTAACCAATTTTTATTTTATCATGATTAAAATCTACTGAGGAATAAATTATGCAGAATTGTGACACACGAGCACAAAATAAGTAGTAGGGACAGAATTTTAGAAGAGAATTGTAGCCTACCTTCAAGTTAGTGTGAGAAATGTCCTCAAGAGAGCTTGGTCAAAGGGTAGTTTATGTTCTTAAATTATCAACTGCACTTGAAAGAATAATTTATAAAAGATAATTTTACTCTCACTGAATTAAAATTACAGAGCATGAAGTATGATTGCTGCACACAAGAAGAACAAATAGATTCTGCAATATTAACTATGGGTTAGCAATACATAATCTTGAAATATAATATTCTGGGTCACACACGTCAACAAAATGACTATCAGTGGCAAAATGCCACAGGGATTTTTTATTGCCTCTCATCTAAGCTTTATTTATTTATTTTTAAAATAAAATTAATTAAGTTCCCTGACAAGTTATTTCATGAGGCATACACCCAAACTAATTAAGCCTGTTTTCTTAGGGATTTATGACTTATGGTTGATTGACTTTGTGACTGAATTACATACTAATCTTCTAGCTTTATAACCCCTGATATTTTTGGCTTTACAATATTCCTCTTAGTAGATAATATCTTTAGGAATGTGTTCACAGAAACTATTGTTACTCCAGAGTACAGATTTATATAGCCTCAGTGTTACAACAATGCTCACCATTATACAGCAATATATAGTAGATGCTTCACTTGTAAGAGAAACTCTAATAGGGCAATGCTACCATGCATCCTGTCCACAACCAACATTAGACTTTCAGCCATTCAAAGCCAGGTAATGCAGGTGCATATAATCAAGTCATAAAGAAATAATTACAGTGTAATGAATGTGTAAATTGTAATAAAAGCCTTTCTGGATTTGCTTCCATGGTTTAAAATAGTTGTGATAATTGAGAGCAGCAAAATACCTGGTGTTTCCAGCTATTTAAAATATAAATATTTTTTACAATATCACCTTGAACCTGCAAATTCATAAATCATAGAAAGCTATTATCCTATGCCAAACATTTAATAATAAAAATGCCCTGATTTAAGAAGCTTATGATTAGATTTTTCCTTTACATTTACATTGTAAAAGTGAACTAAATCTAAGACCCCCCAAAATATTACATTTCAAATTATGTTCTGCATATTAGTTAACTCCAGTTGTCCTCTGTTTATTAAAATTTTATTTTGTTCTCCTTTGTAGAATATCAATACTTTCTTACTTGGAGCATCCTATCTAATAATAGACAAACATGGTAATTGACTGTATCTTCACTACACCTCCCATCGGCTAGTCAGCACGATATGCAAATTAACCGCCAACAAAGATGGCGGCTAATTTGCATACTGCAGGCAGGGTGGGACAGGGTGGAGCGAAGACTGAAGGTGGCTCTGGCCGAGGCAGCAAAGGCTTGAAGGCGGCTCCGGCAGGAGCGAAGGCCTGGGTCCCGGGTGCCAGAGGAAAACTGGTGCCGGCAGCCAGGGGAAGGGAAAGCCCATTCGTGCAACAGGCCTATAGTCAGTTATAAATTCTATAGAGGTTAGGTAGATTATGGTTACATAATTCTTATATGTACACTATTTGGTTTAGATCATTAATTAAGATCTTAATTAAAGCCTAGTTCTGTTGTTCTTGGCTTGCTATCTTCTTTATTTTCAGCACTGAAGAGTCCCTATATTCTTATTTCCACATTTCACCATCACTCCTCTCCCAGTATGTAGCTTAAAAATTACTATAATTCCTACCTTGGTGAGAGAAAAATGAAGCCTATTCTATCTGCACACATTAGGTACAAGGAAAATTTCCCTAGTCTCTGCTACAAAAAACCCTGACCTGGTAATCAATCTTCTGGATTCAGCTAAAAGATTAGTAACTAAATTAGTGCGTATGTGTGTGTGTGTGGGGGGGGGAAGGGTGGGTTGTTTTTGTTTGTTTATTATTAATCCCCACCCAAGGATATATTTCCATTGATTTTAGAGAGAGTGAAAGGGAGTGGGAGAGACAGAGAGAGAGAGAGAGAGAAAGATCAATGTGAGACACATCGATCTGTTGCATCCCGAAGGGCCCCATTTTGGGCTGGGATGCAGCTTATAACTGAGGTATGTGCCCTTGACCAGAATTGAACCTGTGACCCTTCAGTCTGTGGGCCAACACACTCTCCACTGAGCAAAATCAGCTAGAGCTAAATTAGTGTTTTTGAATGTTCTACTTTGTGCGACAGAGAATAACATTCTTTAGCTAACTGAAAAGCATATGCCTCTTCAGTATTTCCAATCTTTTTTGTTTGTTTGTTTTTGTTGTTTGTTTGTTTTTACACCCTGGCCCTGTTCTGAGGGTCCGGCCTCAGGCTCTGCTGGGCCGCACTGGGAGCACCCAGCCCGCCCATGACTCAGGGAAAACACCCATTTCCCTGACGGCGCCAGCCCCCGAATCAGAATGAAGAAACCTACCCTGCTAGGGAGACTTTGACCTAGACCCTGCCTCCCTGCTGCTCACTCTGCACCCTCCTCACCTCTCCCTTCCCCCGCCCCCCACCTCTGCCACCACCTCCTCTCGCCACCCTCCCTCCCCCGCTTCCCTGGGAGCCCCTCCCCTGGCCTGTCACAGCACCAAGTCTCCCAGCGCCTAGCCACCAGCCACCCACGAAGGCTTCCTCCAGTTAACCCCGCCTGGGCCCATGTCCATCGCCGGTCCCCAAGTCCGACTCAGTATTTCCAATCTTTCAGATAAGCAAGAGAAAATCTCTAACTGAAAAATAATTTTGCAAAATGTGAAATATATTTCTCTTTTTCTTATTTCAGGTTAAACATTTGATAGACATTTTGTACCAGTGTATTTCCCAGGCTTTGGAGAGTGGACCATGTCAGAACAGCACTGTCTAGCTGGAGAGGGCCCTTGCCTACGGGCTGCCTTTCCCCAAGCCTGCTTCTTCCAAGGGCTGCCTCACAGATGTGTTGTATCACCATTGAGGTGTTTGCATTGAATGAAGTTTCCTTCTTCATTGCCCACCCCCCTCCCCACCAAAGAAACAGAATACGGGAGTGTGTGAGCTTACTTCCAGGGAAGGGTAAACAGATGGAAGGCTCTGCTGCTTTAACTTCTAGATCAATAAAGAAAGTGTCTCCCAGGTGGTGGCAAAGCCACCACCAACAGCCATGTAGTAGGAATATTATAAATGCAACAAGAGGCTACATGAAAGTACACATGTGCACGTGCACATACACACACATAGTCAGAACTAACATCCTTGCCAATAACCATTTGCTTTTTATGAAATTGTAGTGAAATATATATATATACACATATATCATAAAATTTAGCATTTGATCATTTTTTAAGTATAACCATTTGCACTGAAATGCTTTTATATCTATAAACCAGAAGACTGAAGGCTTACAGTTTTGAAACTTTAGGTCACATAACTAGAAAAGTAATCACATAAGGTCTCTGAAATGAATTATAGGTCTGTTCCTCCTGACTTATGCCAGGAAGCTGCATGCAGAAACACAAGGCACTAAATAGTCAAAGCAAACTCACAAAATCATGATCTTAACCAACACAAAAATTCACTAATGGTTAGACAAGTATACAAGCAAACAGCAGACACAAGTGAAGCATCAAAGCATGGGTCCCTTGAAGAGATCTGAGCTATTAAACATGGCTTCAAAACAAAGCCCCCTTTGCTGCCTTAAGACATATTTGTCATCATCTCAGTTTATCAGATGAGATCTCTAACGATGTGTGCAGTACAACTTAGAGACAAAGCTGCTCAGATACTAGCCTGTTGGTGTTTACACTTCATTACCCATCCAGTTTCAGAGCCTACGTGAACAACTTTTATCCTTTAACCAACTGTATTCCACAAGTCCATGAGTTCAGGTGTATTTAAAGTAAGCTATTGAGACTGACCAGACAAGTCTTGCTAAAATAATTCTTATATAATAACTTCATTGGTTAACACTATGTTGTGTTGACAAGTACTAGTGTTACAGAAGACCGGAGAAAAACCAAGCAACGCCCAGAGGAATGGAGTTACACTGTTTATTACGCCGGCGGGCCCAGAGAAAGATTTCTGAAATTCTGAGCAAAGACATGGAGGAAGCTTTCTCTTTTTATATTTTTCTAATGTTTTTGTTTGGAGTTTCCTCCCTTTTGCAAGTTTTCAAAAGAACCCTATGCATGCTTGGTAGATATCTCACTGGAAGCCTGTAACCTTGAGCACAGATAACTAAGAGACACCTGGCATGGGGGTGGAGTAGCTAGGGATGCAGCAAAGCAGCTTGCAAGGTCAGACAGCCAAGCTTATCTTCCTCATTATTCAAGTAAGCTAAAGAGTAAAGTTAATTTACAGAATAAGGGACCATCTAAAAAGCAGAGAATTTCAAATGGCAATTTTGCAAAATAGGGGTTAGCCTTCTCACTAGTAGATCTAATCCAAGTGTCTTCCACATCCTTGGGTATGGAGAGCATGTTACAGAACTGCCGCCAGCACCAACACTTTTCTTCCCATAGTATCACATGGAAGTTCTACAACCATACTTTGAATATCTGAACTCAAATCCAACTCCACTGCTCATTATCTGTGTGACTTTGGACAAGTTGCATATTTTCTGAAAGCCTACTGCCTCATTTGTGAAGTGAGATTAACATTTAGTTCATAAAGCTATTGGTGGTTTTAACAATGCGCCAATCTCATAACTGCCTTCCTATAGTGCCTTTAGTAGAAAGATCAAACACACAGGTACCAACCACTAAGACATAAATTTGGTAAATATTTCACTGGATATATACAAAACAAAATTTTATGCAACAAAAGAAGGTAAATTCTGCCTCTTTTCCCCCATTATTCTCATCTCCTAGAATAATGATGGACATATTGTTAGGCACTCATTAAAACTGTCCTGCCTGTTATAAGAAATGAATGAATAAATGAATGAATGAATATAGCTTAGGGAAACTCCATTCCTTTTTCTGGGTTACTTTGACAGAATATTTATCTTGAAGTTAAAATCCATTTAGTTTATGCTCCATATGTAAATATTAAAACATTCAAATTTACATAATGGTATAATAATTGGCTACTTGTTTTTTTATTCAATATTATATTTTAAAAATGTATCCTTTTTGATACATGATTCATATATATCACAGATAGATAATATTCTATCATATGAAGAATTGAATTTTGTACATTCTACTGAAGATATATAATGAGATTATTTCTAAATTTTCTCTATTACAAGGAATACTATTATGAACATGCTTGTATATATATCTTTGTGCATATGATATATTCCCTAAAATTAGATTGGGTAATAAATTTTTTTTTCTCAGTTTTACTGTAAATTAAGTAAAATTAGTAAGGCATACCATTATGATTTATGTTTTCAATGCCATGTGAAAGAAAACTTCAATTTTCCAATGCCATAAAGATATGATCCAATAAAAGCACAACAGTAATATATTTTTATTACTAATTTAATTTTTAACAATCTGAAAATAAGTCATATTTCTGTTACTTTAATTTGCACTTATTCAACTATTGCTAAAGTTAGGTAGCTATTTACAAAATTATTGGCTTTTTGAATTGTTCCAAAAGTTTATTTATAGTTGCCCTTTTATTACATATCGTATTTTTCTTGTCAATTTGTAAGAATCTGTTGTATAATATATGCATTAATCTTTTCACTGTTACCTATATTGCTAATATTTATCCATAGTTTCACTTATATATGGATTTTGTGATCATGGTTTTTGGCATGTTGTATTTTAAAATTATAATATGGTCAATATTTCTATCTTTCCTCTTAATGGAATCTGAGTTTTCAGTCTTTGTTAGAAAGGTTTTTCCTATTCTTATATGTTGCATATTATTACCTGTACTTACTACAGTATTATAATAACTTTATGTTTAATATTTAACTACTTGGTCCATCTACATTTTATCATTTTGTGTGGCAAATGAAATAGCTTGTTGTGTTGGCACAATTTATTAAGCAACCCATCTTTTTCCTACTGAATTAGACTATTACCTTTGTAAAGTGTTCATTTCTATTATAAATGTTAGGATAAAGTGTGAATAGAACTCTTATGCCAAATCAGTGTTGCTCAAACTGCCCTGTGGGGCATTTATGGCTGCCACAACCTGGAGCAAGCATGTCAAACTCAAAGGCTAACACGGGCCAAATAAACAAGGTTTAAGTTTATGTGGGCCACAAAAAAACAAAAGCTTCAATTTTCATAGAAATGTAGGTTTATTTTGATAGAGACATGCTGAATACAAAGGATTGAAATAAATGAGTAATTGTTGACATAAAACAATAGAACATTTTAATAAAAATTAATATTTTTTCTTGAACATTAACTTACCAGACACTGAATAACTGCACAAATTAATAAGCATAACGCAAATAAACCTATTTTTCTTGTTTTCCAAAAGTGAAATATTTCCTATTGCACACACCAAAAAAGTCAGTACAAGACTAATGATGTGGTAATCAGCTTATTTATTAAAATATTCGCTGCTAGTATTAGTGGAGAGAAATGGTGCGCCTGTGGGTAAAGAGCGTAAGGGAAATAAATGCAACACAATTATAGTAATCAGTCATTAGAGAACGTTGTAGTTCGTTATTAATAGTTATGTATAACAGGACATTGTAAACATTAAGTTACAAAATTTTTATTAAAACATTTCTTACATACTGTTATATTGACTGGGCTGCAAAAATATTCATTGTGGGTTGCATGCAGCCCATGCACCGCGAGTTTGACATGCTTGGCATGGAGATTAGAGGCCGCAGATGCTGCTAAGTATCCTACAATGCATAGGACATCCCTGCCCCATCCAATAAGAATTGCCCAGTCTAACATGGTAATAGTGCCAAAGAAAATATTCAGCCTCTGCCCCTATGTTGTGCAAATACTGCTTTTCAGATACCAAAATATATCGCCCATCCAGAGTGGAAGTCAGTCTATGCTTGACTATGGGACTTGGATCCATGGAAAACAACACACTAAAACTGGTAGTGTCATTTCAACAAGTAGATACATTTATTGAAAAAAGCCACATTGTCTTTACTCCCACGTTCACTCCTCCCCAGAAGAAAGCTGCTGGAATGAAGACAGGAGAAAAATGAAGTCTGAAAAAGAAAATAATGAAATAGCACCCAAATCAGAAAATATATAGTAACTATTGATAAAATTGACTGAATAAAAATAAAAACACAAGCTTATCAAAATTCCACTATTGTAACAGAATAAAAAGATAAATAGAAAACTAAAGAAAAGCATATGCCACATTAATGAAATCAAATGTCAGTGTCTTTTTCACCTAGAGAGCTATTACAATGGAAACACACAAACAAACAAAAAAATGAGCTCTCCAGAAGTAAAATAAACCTAAAATTCACAAACAAAAATACAGGTGGCTAAAATAACACAACAATGCTATGTCACCCGCTTAAACAAATTAAATATTTCCAAGTAAAAACAATTTATTAATTTCATCTTATGAATTAGGAAGGAAGAAAGGAGGGAAGGAAGAAAGGAAGGTGGGAAGGAAGGAAGGGAGGACAAAGAAAAAAGAAGAAATAAAAGAATTGTAAGTATAATGCAAAAATTCTGTATAATTGATTATTTAATATGTTGCTATTGGAGGTGTAAATTTATATAATCTACCACAGTAACAATTTAGAAATAAAGAATTCTACAAATACTTATAGTGTTTGCCTGAGTAATCCTACCTCTTCTGGTTTATACTAAGGAATAATACACAATAAGAAAAAAAATAGTTACAGACCAATGTATTTATTGAAACATTATTTCTCAAAAGAGAAATTTAGAAACTCCTCTAATATTAATGACAGGAGAGTCATTCACATTTATAAAAATGATTACTATGCAGCTTATCCTATCTAATAAAAGAGAAACATAGTAATTAGCCGTACAGCCACTACCCTTCCCATTGGCTAATCAGGGAGGTATGCAAATTAACCGCCAGCCAAGATGGCGGCCGGCAGCCAGGCAGCTTAAAGCTAACAGGAGGCTTGCTTGCTTCAGTGACAGAGGACTCCAACATTCCCCGCCTGCCGCTGCCGGCCTCTGACTTGCAGTTTGAAACATTGTAACAAATATAGAAGCTAAACAAAACCCCAGTAACCTGTTTTCAGTCAGCCGGGATCTCAGAGCTGGAGTCGCAACAAAGTTTCAAATACAGAAGGTAAACAAAGGCCAGAAACCTGCTTTCAGCAGCC
>NW_005364265.1:545413-545733 GCF_000412655.1 Myotis brandtii
GGACCTGGATCTGTGACCCTGCCAGGCGGGGGGCACCGCGGGAAGCTGTCCGCAGTCCGGGACCAGGATCTGTGACCCTGCCAGAAGGGGGGCACCGCAGGAGGCTGTCTGCAGTTCAGGATTCAGATCTGTGACCCTGCCAGGCGGGGGGCAGTGCTTGAGGCTGTCCGTGGTCCCGGGACCCGGATCTGTGACCTGGTGGGCAGGGGGGCAGCACAGGAGGCTATCTGCAGTCCGGGACCCGAATCTGTGACCCTGCCGGGTGGGGGTCAGTGCTTGAGGCTGTCCACGGGACCAAGACACGGATCTGTGACCCTGCC
>NW_005364265.1:545947-554388 GCF_000412655.1 Myotis brandtii
GCCCTCTCTGAGGTGCCTTCGGTCAGCGTTCAAGATCAAGAGCCCAGAGGCAGAGAGGAATTCCGTCCTCTCAGTGAAACAGTGGGATAGTCGGGGCGACTGTAGAGGAGGAATGTGCACTTTGGGTGCCAGCACCCATGAGTGAAGGCTGCCCTGACTGAGCCTTGCTTGCTTGGGGCCTAGCGCACTCCTGCCGGGCAACGGGTGACAGGACGTGCTTTTCCGAATTAATGAGAGAAAACATTGATTCTCCTGCTGCCCACGAAGGTGGAAAGTGAAGTGGGGAGACATGTGGGGAATGAGCAAGGTTCCCTGTCTGGGGGTTCCAAATCTGCTGTTGGTTTCTTTCACCACTGACTAGAGATATACAGGGTGTCCCCCCAAAATGTATACACACTTTGAATACCTACTAATTTCAATGGTTTTAAGCATAAGAAAGGAACAACAATGGGGCTGTTATCTGTTAAAAGTGTGGGCACAAACTGGTAGTTGGACATTCCCTGAGGGGTCTCAGATTGGAGAGGGTGAAGGCCAGACTGAGGGGCCCCTTCTCCCCCCCTACCCCAGTGCATGAATTTCATGCACCGGGCTACTAGTTTATAAATAAAACTCATAGGTTACAGATTAATATATAATAGTGTGTTATTATAATACAGAAAGAAACGCAAAGGAAACAAAATGAGTATGAAATGCATTAAAAGGCTAACAGTGGTTATCTCTCAATCTCACTGCTATCACAGAATTTTCTTCCAGTATAACCCCTGACCCTCATTATCAGCAGCCCCAATGAGAGTGGTACATTTGCTATAATTGATGAGCCTATATTGACACATAATTATTCAAAATCCATAGTTTAGCCTAAAGTTCACTGTTTGTATTGTACATTCTATGGGCTTGCACAAATGTATAATGACATGTATCTACTATTATAGTATCATGTACCGTATTTTCAGTAAAAATCCTCTATGCTCTGTCTATTCATCTCTCACCACCCCTCAACAGCTGGCAACCATAATCATTTTGCCATCTCCATGGTTTTGGCTTTTCCAGAATGTTAGTATATACTATTTAGCCTTTTTAGCTTGGCTTCTTTTATTTAATAGTATGCATTTAAGATTTCCTCCATGTCTTTTGATGGCTATTTGATTGCATTTTTGTTTCTTGAGTATATGTGTAGTTTATTTAATAGGTGGTGCTTGTCCTAAATAGTTTTTCTCTTCTTCTAAATACAGTATCTCCCACTTTGTTTATGGATATGCTTTTTTTCCCCATTAGAACTGCCAATCACTTTATCCTGCCTATCTTACTGATAGGCATGTGACCTATGCAAAGAGACATGGAGCATGTTCTAGATGTAAATCAACAACATCAAGGAATTCTTGCTTTGCAGAGGAAAACAGACAGCTGGACTAAAGAGCATGCTCAGCAGCATAGGTAAGGTTCCTCCTGGCACAAGCTCTGAATCTGCTTGTAGACTAGTAACAACAGTTGGTGGACCTCAGGTGGTTCATGAACACACTGAGCATAAACTGAGCTTTCCCCAGGTCATGAATTGGTGGGTTCATGACCCAATTTGGTACAAAAATACACATTTCACAGATATCCCTACACGATAATATCAGAGATGGTTTAGAGAGGACCTCTTCCTCCTTTTGACATTGGGTAAAGCAAAAATGAGTCAGAAGCCACAATGGGGACATTAAAATGAGGAAATGTCACTGATTATAAGAGAAAGTCATATAATATAGGTTTCTTAAATAATGGTGTACTTATCACGGTTGTCCATGTGAACAGAATCAATAGGTGTATGTATATGTGTCAGTGCATATAGATTTATATGAATAAATTTATGATAATTGTCTCATGCAAGTGTGGAGGCTGAGATGTCCAAAGATCTGCAGTTGTCAAGTTGGAGACCCAGGGGAGCTGATGATGTAGCTGTAATTGGAGTCTGAAGGCCTGAGAACCAGGAGAGCCAAAAGTGTAAGTTCCAGTCTAAATATTGACAGGCTCGAGACCCAGGAAAAGATGACGTTTCAGTTAGAGTCTGAAGTCAGGAAAATACCAATATCTCAACTCAAGGCATTCGGACTAGAAGAGTTCCCCATTACTTAGCCTTTTTGTTCTGTTCAGGGCCACCTACATTAGGGCCGTAATATGCTGTATACTATCTAATGATTCAAATGTTAATCTCATCCAGAAACACTCTCACAGACAAATTCAGAATGTTTGACCAAATACTTGAGTATCGTGTGGCGCAGTAAAGCTGACACATAAAATTAAATTTTAAGTGGTAAGAAAAATATGTCAAGTACAAAGATCTGAAATGAATTCTCAGTTTTCACACTTTTCAAATTCACCACTTACCCCCTTAACCCTCTTCTGCCTGCCCCCAAGCCCCTTTTCCTCTGTTAATCACCATCCTGTTGTCTGTGGCCGTGCTCCACCAACTTTTAAATTGGGTTGTTTGTTTGTTTTTGGTGTTACATTGTATGAGTTCTTTATAAATTTTTGCTGTTAACTCCTTATTGGTTGTATCTTTGGTGAATATCTTCTCCCAATAGGTAGGTTCTTTTTGTTTTGTTGATGGTTTTTGTGGGGGTTTTTGTGTGTGTTTTTGCTGTGCAAAAATGTTTTAGTTTGATGCAGTCCCATTTGTTTATTTTGTTTGTTTGTTTGCCTTGCCCAAGGAGATATATCAATAAAATTATTACTAAGAGTAATGTCAGAGAGTTTATTGCCCGTATTTTTTTTTCTAGGAATTTTTTATGGTTTGGGGTCTTTAATCCATTTTGAGTTTATTCTTATATATGGTGTAAGAGGGTAGTCTAGATTTTTTTTGCATGTATCTGTCCAATTTTCCCAACACCATTTATTACCACATTGCATATTCTTGCCTCCTTTGTCATAGATTAATTGACCATACAGATTACCATTTATTTCTAGGCACTCTGTTCTGTTCCATTGATCTGTGTGTTTGCTTTTTATGCTGGTACCATGCCATTTTGATTACTATACCCTTATATTACAGTTTTGAGAGAAGTTAGCTTGAAATGCAGGCAGATAGGGCAAGGATCCAGTGGGGGGGAAAAAGCAGGTAGAACATAGACAGGGGCAGACACAGTAGTCTGAGCAAGCCTAATCACACGAACCAACCAAGCAGAAATAATGAAATGTTTCTGGACTCAAAGTGGGAGGCATGGGAAAACAACGAAAGGCCTGCATTCACAAGGTAAACGAACGCATAGAAACAGAAAAAGTTCAGCAGCCCTAACCGGTTTGGCTCAGTGGATAGAGAGTTGGCCTGCGGACTGAAGAGTCCCAGGTTCGATTCTGGTCAAGGGCATGTACCTTGGTTGCAGGCACATTCCCAATAGGGGGTGTGCAGGAGGATCGATGTTTCTCTCTCATTGGTGTTTCTAACTCTCTATCCCTCTCCCTTCCTCTCTGTAAAAAATCAATAAAATATATATATATAAAAGTTCAGCATGGGAACAGAGAAAGAACACATAGAAACAGGGAAAGTTCAGGTCCGTTGCTGGGCAAGAGCAATTGAGGGAATCAATCGGGTGACAACGGATAGATATAGAAACAGGCTTGTAGCAAATACATGCCCCTGGACTACAAAGCTTTAACAAGCAGCCCACTATTGGGTCCCTTGCAGGGAGTCTGAATCTGCTTGTAATAAATTTTCCACACTTTTGCTTAAATCTTCTGGTCTGCAGAGCTCATTCTTAGGCATCATGAGGCACGACCATGGGAAAACACCTCGGCTCATCTTCCAGTTATCAGCTTGATATCAGGTAGCGTGATATCTTCAACTTTGTTCTTTCTCAAAGTTGCGATTTTGCGATTTTGGGTCCTTTGTGGTTCCAAAAATTTCAGGATTATTTATTGTAGTTCTATGAAAAGTGCCATTGATATTTTGATAGGAATTGCATTGAACTTATAGTTTTCTTTGGGTAGTATGAACATGTTAACAGAGTTAATTCTTCCTATCCATGAGCACAGTATATGCTTCCATTTATTTGACTCTTCAATTTCTTTCTTCAATGTCTTATAATTTTCTAGTATAGGTCTTTTACCTCCTTGGTTAAATATATTCCTAGGTGTGTTTTTTTATGCAGTTGTAAATGGGACTGTTTTTTAAATTTCTTTCTGATAGTTTTTTATTGGTGTATTGCATATTAGTGCAGTTGAAACAGAATTTTTGGACTGGGACCTGGATTCTTTGTCTGCCAGAGTCGAAGAATGAATCCACGGACAGAAGATGGTATAGCAAAGGTGGAAATTTATTAAAGAACAAGTACAGACTCCCACGAAGGGAGGGAGAAGAGTCCCACAGAACGGGCTCCCACATTGGGAGGGGAAAAGGGTCCCACTGAGTTCCTTTTCCCCATGGCTTATAAAGGCTGCAGATCCTAGTGCCTTGATATCCCCTCTGATTGGTCACTATTCCCTTAGACTGGTTACTATAGTAACTCCTGGGCTCAAAAGTTGAATCTCCCCAGGCATGTGAGGTTCTCCCCACAGCCCCCTCCTTCCTTATTGTTTTCTATTCCCTTTGGGCTTTCTTCTTCTCCTTCTGGATGAAGGGCTTCCTTCCCTTTATTTTGTAAATATAGACCTTTTGCTGTTCCCAGCTCCCTCATTCTATGGAAATGTACCTGTTGCAGCTTTTCAGCTTCCCTATTCCATGGAAATATACCTTCTGCTGCTCTGCAGCTCTGTGCTTTTTTCCCTGATCCTCTTAATTTCTAAAATTTCCTAAAACCTGTCCTTTTCACCCCCCAAAATTCCTGTTTCACAATTAATATGAAAATAGTATGGAGGTTCCTCAAAAAATTAAAAATAGAACTACCTTCTGACCCAGAATTTTCATTTCTAGTTATTTATGCAAATAAATCCAAACACTAATTCAAAAAAGTTAGATCCATCTCTGTGTTTATTGAAGCATTATGTACAATAACCAAAATATGGAAATAATCTGAGTGCTCATTGACAGAAAAATGTATAAAGACATGGTACATACATTGAAATATTACTTGGCCACTGGAAAGAATGAAATCTTGCTATTTGTGACAACATGGATCAGCCCAGAGGGTATTTATGCTAAGTGAAATAAGTCAGATAGTGAAAGACAATACCATATGAGTTCACTTATATTTTGAATCTAAAGAACAATAGAAACAAACAAACAAATCATAAACAGATTTAAAGATACAGAGAACAAGCTGATGGTTGCTAGATGGGAGGGATTTGGGAGGCTGGGTGAAAAAGGTAAAGTGAATAAGAAATACAATTAGTATTTACAAAATAGTATTGGGGATGTAATATACGGCATAGATAATATAGTCAGTAATATTGTACTAACTATGTATGGTGCCAGGTGGGTACTGGACTTATTGGGGAGACACTTCTTAAACTACATAAAATGTCCAACCAATATGCTTTACACATGAAATACATAATATTAAATGTCAACTGAAATTAAAAATAAATAAATAAAGAGTGCATTTGTGATACATACTTAATTTCTTTAGTAGGGGAGGGTGGGGGTAAGGGGGAGAGATCCACCAAAGGACTTGTATGCATGCATATAAGCATAAGCTATGGACACAGACCACAGGGGATGAGGGTGAGGGTAGGATGAGGAGGATGGGGGGACATGAGTGGGGGGGGATGGGGGGAAATGGGGGATAAGGACACATATGTAATAACTTAATCAATAAAAAAATTTTAAAAAAAGAAAAACAATCAATTTTTTTTCTTTCAGAATTTAATCTAAAATTTGAAGGGAACCTTAGAAATAAAAAGCTTTTTAAAAGTAAAAACATTTCAAATAAGATATGTGCAGTTATTCGTATCAGTGGGGCAGTGGTGCTAGAGTCAAAATTACTGTTTTTTGGATCATCCTCCCTCACCCATACATTCCTATAACAGATGCCATCCTGGAGTAACTTCGACACCACTGGGCAGGAAGTTTAAAAGTTGCTCCAGCTTCAAAAATCTGCATGACATTATATGTACTGGTAAGGACAGGTAACCTCATAACTTGTCAGAAGTACCTGATGAAGACAAAACTATAATCCACAAACATACAAGGGGTTTCAAAAAAAATGTAGACACACTTTTGAATAGTTATTAATCCCAAGGGGTTAAATCTGAACAGAAAGAAACATCAATTGAGCTACCAGTTATTAAGTATTTGTACATTTTTGAGACACCTATAATTATTAGAAAAACATTTCCCCAAATGTACTTTTTTAAAAATATATTTTATTGATTTTTTACAGAGAGGAAGGGAGAGAGATAGAGAGTTAGAAACATCGATGAGAGAGAAACATCTATTGGCTGCCTCCTGCACACCTCCTACTGGGGATATGCCCACAACCCAGGTACATGCCCTTGACCGGAATCGAACCTGGAACCCTTCAGTCCACAGGCCGACGCTCTATCCACTGAGCCAAACCGGTTTCGGCCCCAAATGTACTTTTTCTTTCACTTAAGAATAAATAGGAAATATTAAAAATATGTTTATTCCCACAGGAATAAAACCCAGATAAGAGGATGAGATAAAATCCATCCAGGTACAAATATGGAATAAAATATTTTCCCTCAAATCTCATCTGCTTAGTTCCAGTAGAACAAGAATAAATCCATCCCATTCATTCCCAACATGGAATTTGGCCTTACGATGGAGCATTTAGTCAGGTCATTGTTCTGACTTTGTACATTTTCCCCATAAAAGCAGATTTTAAGACTTCAAATGACTTTCAGATCACTGATTCCACTGCCAGCTGTTGCATTCCAACTTCAGTTTTTGGTTATGAAAGGCATTTCTGTGTGCTCCCATTTTTATTCCTTGGCACATGTTTGTGACAGGTGCTCCATAGTAAAAAGGGGTTCAGCATTATGAGGCATTACAGGTGCTAGAGAAAAAAATTGTTGAAATAAAATTAACTTTTTTAATTTGCATAAACTTGCTTCTTGGCAGGTATGACGTTTTAGCTATGGTTTAATCAATCTATGCTTTCAAGCCTTCGGTTGCTATAACAGTTGGTTTAGAAGGGCTGTCTGGCTTTAGTTTCCATACAATTATGTCATCACTTGAGTGGAGAATAACTCAAGTTATTTATGCAGAATAGCATTGGTTCTACCATTGCTAAACCTAAAGCTAACTGAAAGCCTTCTTAACAAATCACATAAAACTATTTATGGGCTATTTGTCCAAATAAAAGAGTGTCAAAGGAATTCATAATAGAATTTTAAAAATAATAATTTGGGTAAATTAAGTATTTTTTGTAATATGAGAAAATTATGAAAGTCACTGAAGTATTTGGACAGAAAATCACTGCATAGATTTTTCTTTGCACATGTTGACTTTGTAAATTTTTTGAAGTTTTGAGTTTTCAAAACTCGAGGCCACTTTCCATTTGAAAAAGGCACTGCAGAAAGAGCTAAAAGGAAGGTTTACGAAGGACACCTGGCTTATTCAGAGCATTGAGTTTTCAAAGTGAATTACTAAAAAATTATCTTTATTGTTGAAAGTATTACAGATGTTCCTTCCCTTTTTTACCCCTCAACCCCACTCCCACCCCATCCCTAGACCTTCCCTGAACTATTGTCTGTCCCTGGGCTACCCATATATGCATGTAAATTCATTGGTTAATCTCTTACCAACCCACCCCCTCTTCCCCTGAAATACCTCGATCTGTTGCATGCTTCAATGTCTCTGAATCTATTTTGTTCCTCAATTTATTTTGTACAGTAGATTTCACAAATAAGTGAGATCATGTGATACTTGTCTTTCTCTGACTGGCTTATTTTGCTTTGTAAAATACTCGCCAGGTTTTGTCTCAAAGGGCAAGAGATCCCTCTGTTTTACAGCTGCAAAATACTCCGTTGTGTAAATGTAACACCGTGTTTTTTTCTTTATTGATTAAGGTATTACATAAGTGTCCTTATCCCCCTTCTGCCCCCCCCACTCATACCCTCACCCCGCTGGTGTCTGTGTCCATTGGTTATGCATACAAGTCCTTTGGTTGATCTCTCTCCCTAACCCCCACCCTCCCCTACCTTCCCTCTGAGGTTTGACGGTCTGATCGATGCTTCTCTGTCTCTGGATCTGTTTTTGTTCATCAGTTTATGTTGTTCATAAACTGACTGGCTTATTTCACTTAGCATAATGCTCTCCAGGTCCATCCATGTTGTTGCAAATGGTAGGAGTTCCTTCCTTTTTACAGCAGTGTTGTATTCCATTCTGTAGATGTACCACAGTTTTTTAGTCTGCTCATCTGCTGATGGGTACTTAGGCTGTTTTCAAATCTTAGCTATTGTAAATTGTACTGCTATGAACATAGAGGTGCATATATCCTTTCTGATTGGTGTTTCTGGTTTCTTGGGATATAGTCCTAGAAGTGAGATTACTGGGTCAAATG
>NW_005364265.1:554657-563868 GCF_000412655.1 Myotis brandtii
CATTTGTTGATTTGCTGATGATAGCCATTCTGACAGGTGTGAGATGGTACCTCATTGTCATTTTGATTTGCATCTCTCGGATGATTAGTGACTTTGAGCATGTTTTCATATGTCTCTTGGCCTTCTGTATGTTGTCTTTTGAAAAGTATCTATTTAGGTCAGTTGCCCATTTTTTGATTGGGTTATCTTCCTTTTGTTGGGTTGTATGAGTTCCCTGTAAATCTTGGAGATTAAACCCTTACCAGATATAACATTGGCAAATATGTTCTCCCATGCAGTGGGCTTTCTTATTGTAGCACAGGTTTTTAATCCATTCATCTACTGATGGGCACTGGGGCTGTGTAGATCTTAGCTATGGCGAGGATGTGGAGAAAATGGTATCCAAGTACACTGCTGGTGGGAATACAGACTGGTACAACCACTATGGAAAATAGTGTGGAGTTTCCTCAAAATATTAAAAATGAAACTGTCATTTGACTGAGTGATCCCACTTCTAGGAATATATCCTAAGAAGCTAGACAGAATATATGCACCCATATGTTCATAAGAGCATCATTTACAATAGTTAAGATCAAGATGGATTTTTAAATAGCATCACTCTATTCATCTATGAGGGGCAGTCATGTTTGGCCATAAAAGTTATATTTTATAGTAGAAACATTTTTTTCTCAAACTAATATTTATAACATCTTTTAAGGCATAAATTAATAAAAATGTATTTCATTTATGGTTTTTCCTTTAAAATTTTTTATTTAATTTTAATAAAGGTAAATATTTAATAGAGAAAAATAGCCAATAAATTATTCTCTTAATTCAAAACTATCAATATTTTTCTTAACTTTACTATAAAATAAAATTCTTGCAATGGCAAACACAATTTTTATGATTCACCCTAACCTACTGCTTTATCCCCTCCTCTGGCCACTCCTTCCCATATATCCTATACTTAAGCACTTTCTCAACAAATTTGTTCGAATTACTTTCTATGTTTAAAACCCTCAGAGTACTGATCCTTACCTAATGATTCCAACTCATTCTTTTGATATCATTTAGATGTACCTTTTGTCTGGCAGTCTCCTGAAGATACCCTCTCTCACTCTACCCTCACCTCATTGCATCCTGAATAGGTATATATTGCCCGATACCCATATCAGAGCTTCTGTTTCCCTTCCTGATTTGTTGCCATCTGAATTTATCTAACTCACCATGTTAACTGTAATTACCTCTTTACTCATTGTTTCCTCATAAGAACCCTGGAATTCCTTGGAGAAAGAACTGTATTTTACTAAACTTTGAATTCCTACCACCTGTTTTATGAACACGCATTCATTCGTTAATTGTTTGTTAAATGTTTTAATGGTTGCCCCAAATAGCTTATTTTACGTTGACCCCTAGTGACCCTATAATAGAGGAATTTTGTGATTGGTTTTCAAACCTACACAGAGAAAGACAAACATTCTTACCTTTAATTTCCTTGTCTTCAGTGTCATTGTTTGATAGCTGTCATGCAAGGCTGAAAGGTCTCATGATTATGGGCAGAGGCTTTATTGTCACTTCAGAGTAGAGAATAATGGGGAGACTTTTTGAGATTTAAGTGCACCTGTGAGTGTGTGTTTATTATATGATTTCATTTAAATGTAGATTCTAATATAAACAACAACAAATGAACAAACAAAACAAAACAAAAACAGACTCATAGAAATAGAGAGTGAAAGGATGGTTGCCAGAAGGGAGGAGTGTGGGCAGATGGATGAGAAAGACGAAGAAGAATATAGTCAATAATATTGTGATGAGTAAACATGTGGTAACAGATAATTACTAGAATTAATGAGATGGTCACATTGTAAGGTAAATAAACAACAAATGAACAAACAAAACAAAACAAAAACAGACTCATAGAAATAGAGAGTGAAAGGATGGTTGCCAGAAGGGAGGAGTGTGGGCAGATGGATGAGAAAGACGAAGAAGAATATAGTCAATAATATTGTGATGAGTAAACATGTGGTAACAGATAATTACTAGAATTAATGAGATGGTCACATTGTAAGGTATAAAAATATCAAATCACTATATTGTACACCTGAAATTAATATGACTAATATAATATTGCATACCAACTACATTTAAACAAAAATTAAAAAAACTTAGATAAGAAAAAAATTAAAAAATTAATTTCCCTAAATAAATAAAAAAACCCCACAATTATTTGCTGAATAAATGTATAAATAAAAGTGTATGTACTGCCTCCAACCCCTGCCATACCCAGGTTGTCTGTACAAGAGACAATACATTCTTATATTCTTTGTGTCTGCTTATACAAACTGATCTGCCCTACATGTTCTTGAAAAGAGATAAATTGTAAGCTTCTTCTAATAGTACAAGATCATTAATGGATGCAGGAATGATTTCTGCATTTAGGGCTTAACTTTAAAAGAAGAAGTAAATTATTCTGCATAAAATGCATATTTTATGTGAATAAAAATAAATTGTAATTAGGGGTTGGTGGCAATTGGAGAATACAGAAAATAGAGAAGATAGGAGAAATGAAGGGATAGACTCGGAAGACTGTCATCAAGTTAGAGCCTAGGGCCCCTAGCTGATTTAGATCAGTGGATAGAGCCTCGGCCCAGAACTGAAGGGACCTGGGTTTGATTATGGTCAAAGGCACATACTTCCCGGCCCTGGTTGAGCTCATGCAGGAGGCAACCAGTTGATGTGTCTCTCTCACATTGATGTTTCTCTCTGTGTCTCTCCATCTCCCTTCTACTCTCTCTCTATGAAAAAAAAAATCAGTGGAAAAATATCCTCAGGTAAGGTTTAACAAAACAAAACAAAAACAAAAAAGTTAGAGCCTATGGGTAAAAGTGTCTCATAATTTCTGTCCATGGATTAACCAAATGTTGTTTAAGGATGTTCATGTCTACTTTTAATTATAAGTTAGCATTGCTGTGAAGTGAACCCCTCCATTAATCCAAAACCTTAAGGCCATCTAAAAATGCAAATGTCTTCTGAAGGTTTTTGCTTTATGCTGTTTTGTGTAAACAAGGAAAATAGGGCTGAGTTTCCAATTAGGGCATAGAAAGGAGACAGGAAAGGCCTCAGGAGATGAGACCCGGGATTTTCAGCAGCATCAGAAACTTGTGAGCTGAAGATGCCCTGTGAATTCACTAAGACATGGGGAAGGTCATTGGACAGGGATGTGGGTAGGGTGCTGAGATTTACATGTGTGTGTGTGCACACGCATGTGTGTTTGTGTGTTAGTGTGTGTGCTTGTGTTTGTGTGAAAGAATTGCACAACTTTAGCTGTGCTGACTTCTAAGATATACATAACGTAACTCAATGCAACTATATTTAATCATTAAATTAACATCAAAACTATGTATTACTTACCCTCTCACAGTATATTCTCAAAGATACCAAAATATAAGTAATATTAGCAGCAAAATTTTCCTACCTACAAAATAATAATTAGAGAAAGACCTTTAAGGTATTTAAAATATTACAAATATAAAGTTTCAACTTTAAGAAATAATTGACAAAGCTAAAAACAAACTGAACTTTTTCTTTTCTAAAGATAAAAAACAAATTCACTCTACTACATAAAGTTTAAAAAAATAACAAAGAATATTAATTTTTAATTGTACCATCCTTTTTAAAGTAATTTGCATCAGACTTATTGTTTTATTTGTATATAATTTAATCACTTTTAAAGATGTTGAGTTTTAACGTATGGTATACTATATTTTATTTATACATACTTTAAAATAAACCTCTATGCCTTGTGACAGAAGAGTTTTTTAAACACATTCTACTTTAACTTTATCTATGAAATAAATGTGGTCCATTTTTCGCATAGTTATATAACAGATCGGTAAATTTTTATATAAAAATAGTGACTATTTTAAAATCAATTTAATAAGTATGGAATTCAGAAGAAAACAACCACAGTGGTTCTTATATAGGACAAAGATCCTATAAAACATTAAACAGTAGGGCAAGTGCCATTTAAAATATAGACTATGCTGTAGTACTTTGCTTTTCTTGTAACAGTTTCTGTTTGGTGCATGTAATTTGACCTGTTCATGATGTGTCAAGATGAATTATGTTATAGTGGTACTCTTCTGAGAATGCATAATTTGAGAGTGTTCATGTCATTTAACATCAGTGCTAAGCCTAAGAGTTTTCATATTACAGTTTATGGGACCTGGATTTTCTCCAGATCTCTTGAACTCTCTCATGCTAATGAGATCATATTTTGCCAAGTAACTTGAGTCATGTACAACCATAAGCTATTAAATAAACTGTGAAATATAAATAGATGATAGATGTTAGATACATAGATGATAGATGATAGATAGATTAGATAGATAGATGATAGATAGATAATTAGATAGATATAGAGGCACCAATGGTTCACCTTCAAATAATTTATACACCAGTCCCTTCACTAGTAGCCTATCCCATCTTTTTTCACTTTAATCAATGGCACAGCAGTGAAGTTAACAGTTCATTAACATTCTAATCACCATGATGTCTTGCAGCTATTGTTGATACACATAATGATGTAATTAGTCTTAAAAAATCTTTGTATTATTCTCAATAAGAAAAGTGCTTTAATTTACATTCAGGGAAAATAGACTTATTATAATAATATCTATCTCTGACATGGTAAAAATTCCCATTAAAGTACACATATACTAAGATATTTCAATTAGGCATTTCATTAATAGGGATTTAATCCCTCTTCCTTCCCCTAACCTCATCTTCTGTTTCAGTTGCCAGAGCTATATAACAAATGACCTTAAACCTAGAGACAGAACAACCACATTATAGGCAGATTATCTTATTAATGTAGTTAAGATTCTTACGGTCATCAGCAGTGTGATACCATACACAGCACCCACTGTGGACTGGACACTGTGCTAGGAGCTGCTGGGACTCTAGATAGGAATCACCATGGGTGATGGTTTAGAGCTTTCTGGTAATGGAGAGATGAGGTGATCTGCAATGCTAACTCTTACAAGACAAATCTGGGGTTAGATGAGGTAGAGCCAGTGCACTACAGAGAAGATGGGAAACAGTATCAATCGGCCAGGATCTGACAAGGACAGCCCGACTAACCCTGGTTTATCAAATGTTGTCTCACAAGATCTTAAAGTGTCAAAGAAGGAAATCATTATCTGGTCCTTCTTGTAATTATAATCATTTAGGTCTTTGCAAGTTTTACATTGCACTGACAAAGAAGATCATAGTCTGCTATTACCTGAAAATTCTGGTATTGTTTTTAAAAAATCTTATTTTCTTAACATTTTGTTTTTTAAAATACAGAAGTAAGAAAATTTTGCCCTGGCTGGGTGGCTCAGTTGGTTGGAGCATCATCCATGGCACTAAAAGATGTGTGATCAATTCCTGGTCAGGGCAGATACCTAGGTTGCAGGTTGGTCCCTGGTCAGGACATGGGGCATGTTGGGGAGGCAATCGATCGATGTCTTCCTCTCTCTCTCTCTCTCTCTCTCTCCCCTTCCCTCTCTCTGTAAAATCAATAAACATATCCTTGAGTCAGGAAAAAAAAAGAAAATTTTTTTTAATTTTTGAAAGAGAGAGAGAGAGATTCATTATTCCATCCATTTATCCCTATGCATTCATTGGTTGCTTCTTGTATTTGCCCTGACGGGGATCGAATCTGCAGCCTTGGCATATTGGATGACATTCCAACCAACTGAGCTACCTGGCCAGGGCAGAATTTAAAAATTTTTAAAGTTTTTTTTTTTTTTTAGAAGTATGGTTTTGTAAAGCTTCATGACTATTTAGGCATTTTCATTGTTGTGACAAGCTGTGGTATCCCAGGAAATATGCTGTCCCTGGTTTGTACTTTGTAACTCATTCTGGTAAGTAAACTGCTATCATTTCTAACACCTGTGAGCAGTTCACCACGCTGCATATTTTAATTTTGATATATTTTTAAAACTAAAAGTTATAGCACCTGGACTTTTTTCTTTCAATTTAACAAGAATGTGATTTTTTATTGTACAATTTGATAAAACTATTTCAGCATCGCTAAGTTTTTGTCTTCTGGGACATAATGTATTATAAATTTGAAACAATAGCTCATATAATTAGATGTACACAAGTCATGTAAAATTTAAAAGGAAGTTTTTAAAACTATGCTTTCTTTTGGGTTTGGACTGAAATTATACAAATTCAGCCTCTAGTTTACATCTAACATAGCCACAAGACCCTAGATTGTAGCAATTTTCTTTAAATACAACTTATCATCTTTCAGTCAGATTTGTTTTGTTTTGGTTTGGTTTGTAGAAATCAGTCTTATTCCATAAAATACAAGTAAAGTAGAGGGTTGTTGTAAAGATTTAAGTAAGATAATGGGATAGCACTATCATAAAAATGCAAGAGCTCCGGGTCATAGAATATTGAGCTACAGCTTTAATTTGGGTTTGAAGATATTTTAGCTCAGGCTGTCAAAATGGAGAACAGTAGACTGAGAAACTTAACCAACAGAAATGTATTTCTCAAAATTCTGGAGTCTTTTTTTTTCTTATTTTTTAAAATATATTTTTATTTGTTTAGAGAGGAAGGGACAGATAGAAACATCAATGGAAAATGGTTATTTTCAACCTGTCAAGCGGACCTATGAAGAAGGAGATGTCGTTCAGTTTTTCTGTCATGAAAATTATCATCTAAGTGGCCCTGATTTAGTCCCGAACCTGGGACCCTTCAGTCCGCAGGTTGACGCTTTATCCACTGAGCCAAACAAGCTAGGGCGATTCTGGAGTTTTAAAGTCCAAGATCAGGGCGACAGCAGATAAAATTCATTGTGATGATCCTCTTCCTGGTTTGCAAATGGCCAGCCGTCTTCTCTCTGTGTTCTCCTATGTCAGGGAAAGAACAAGCTCTGACCTCATTCTCTTCCTATAGGGACACTAATGCCATCATGGGAGCCTGACTCTGATGACCACATCTAAATCTAATTTCCCCCCAAATACCACCATAGTGGAAGTTAGGACTTCAACATATGAATTTGGGGCCATAACAATATTCACTTTACTTATTGTGGGTTTTTTTTACAAATTAAAAGTTTGGTGTGTAGCAAATCTATTAGCACCATTTTTCCAACAGCGTACGCTCACTTTGTGTCTATGGGTAACATTTTCGTAATTCTAACATTTCTAATTTTTTTCATTATTATTATATTTGATATGGTGATCTGTGGTCATTGATCTTTGATATTACTATTGTGATTGTTTTGAGGTGCCACAAAGGCACCCATATGTTATGGTATATTCAATTGATAAACGTTGTGTGTATTCTTACTGCTCTACTGACCCTATTGCCCCAATTCTCACCCGCTCCTTGGGCATTACTAGTCACTGAGACACAAAACATTAAAGTTAGGCTAATAATATCCTTACAGTGGCCTGTTAAGTTTTTGTGTGAAAAAAAGAGTCACACATTTCTCATTTTAAATAAAAATGTAGAAATAATTAAGCTTAGTGAGAAAAACATGTTGCAAGCTGAAACTGGCCAAAAGGTAGGCCCCTTGCACCAGTTTTCTATGTTGTGAATGTAAAGAAAAATTTCCTATTTTTTTTTAAAGAAAATTTTCTTAAAAGAAATTAAAAGTGCTACTCCAGTGAACATATGAATGACTAAAAAAGCAAAACTGTCTTGTTGCTAATAGGGAGAAAGTTTTGGTGGTCTTGCCAAAGTCCAAAGTAAAGACCTAATTCTCTCTTCAATTTTATAAAGGCCAGATTGAGTAGACGGGAGAGGAAGAGACAGAGAGCGATAAATATCAATGTGTGAGAAACACATCAATTGGTTGTCTCCCACACGTGCCCTGCAACCAATTGATGTGCAGGTATATGTGGGGAATCAAACCTGGGACCCTTCAGTCATGGGCTGACCCTCTATCCACTGAGCCAAACTAGCTAGGATACAAACTTCATTTTTTATTTAAGAAATTACCACAGTTCCCCAATCTTTAGCAAACACCACCCTGATCATTCAACAACCCTCAACATTGAGGCAAAACCCTGCACCAGCAAAGAGTATATGACTCACTGAAAGCTCAGGTGATGGTTAGCATTTTTTAATGATAAAGAAATTTGTAATTAAAGTATGTATATTGTGTGAGGAAGCATGGGACTTAATTGGCTGAAGGCAACTGTCCCTGCCTTGACATTACTAAGTCTGAGCTCCTGGGTGGAATTACTAGAATCTTTATGTTAAGTCTTTAGACGTCCTTGCTTAAAGGACACTACAGATGCATGTGTCTTCTCAAGGATGCTTACCCTACTGATAGTATCTAATAGTTAATTTTAATTCAAGCTGTTGTTACAATAAAAGCCTAAGGAGGCAGGCAAACGGGGCTGTTTGGTTTCTCTAGCCAGGCAGTCCCTTAGCCCTTTCTTTCATAGAAACTTGTGTCAGAATAATCATTTAGCTGTAGCTCAGGGTCTGCTGGTCAGCCCTAGCAAGTAGTACCCCATGTGAGGAGGAATGCAATGAGATGTGGTGGAAACCTCGATAAAAAAAGTAACTGCGCAGTAAGTTATTGGAGCCTGCTGGGGATTTCTAAGTTCGAGGGGATTGTATCTCGGCTAAGAAATTTACTATCTCTGTTATACTTCTTAAGAATGTGAGTATATTTTCCATGGGAAAAATAAGCCTGTTTCTGAAAGTAAGGGAGAAAAAAAGTTTATCCTGTATTTGCCTAGGAAGCAAAGGTTTTATATATATTATTAAAATGGTTATATTATGTTAATCAGGAACTTGATTACTTAAAAGCCCATCTTCTTAATCATAAGAATTGAAGTTTTACTAGTTTATGTGATGTTTAATAATAAATTTATAATACTGTTTTATAATATATAATCTTTTAGTCTAATGTATTTGACTACCTTCAGAGAGTTTGAATTTCAAGAAACTTTTTCTTGACCTAGAATTGGCTTTAGGTCATTCCAGTGGGCCCTGGAATGCCTCAAGGATTTGCTTTCTCTCCTTATGAAGGAAAAGTTTATACTTAAGATGTATGGGAAGCTCTGCCAAATAAGGAAATAACAATTATATTATATTTATATATACATATTAAACAGATTCTAATATTCTTTCACTCTTAATTAATTGTTATTAGTTACTAGAGGCCCGGTGCACAAAAATTTGTGAACTGGGGGGGGGGGGGGGGGGGGTCCCT
>NW_005364265.1:564083-568062 GCF_000412655.1 Myotis brandtii
TGTCAAATAAGGAAATAACAATTATATTATATTTATATATACATATTAAATAGATTCTAATATTCTTTCACTCTTAATTAATTGTTATTAGTTATAATATTGTGGAATATTGTGTTTTACAGGACAATATTCCATGTCATTTGCATTATAATCAAATCAATAACCATGTCATTTTAAATTCCTTCTCATTTAGACACAGTCACTGTTTTGTTATGATGCATTTGAAAAAAAAAATTACGTCTTCTGAGGGATCCACAGGAAAGGACTCTGACATATTCAGATCATCCTCTTCAGGCTGGATAACTGTATAGAGTATCTGGAGTTATAGAAATACTGGCGGGAAAAATCAGGAAAAACAGAATTTGATTTTAGGACTAAATGAACTAAAAATAATTATAGTTTTTGTAATTATTGTTCTCATAGTAATGTGTTTGCATAAATCCAATAAGAATCTGATTTCTTCATAACAGGACATAAGTCAGTTTCCAATTGTGGTTTTATTAACCAAAACTTTACTGGAATGTCATGTCTGAGAGAGACATGCCAGGACTCTGGATGTCACCAGAAAGCTCTAAGGCAAGCATGTCAAACTCACAGCCTGTGGGCTGCATGCCTCATTTATTTGGCCCATGTTAACCTTTGAGTTTGACATGCTTGCTCTAAGGAATGAAGACTGACTTTGAAGCTGATAAACCCTTTGAATAAATAGCCTGGTACCTTGCTTGGTCACATGGTTCATGGCAGTCTTTCCAGGTAAAGAATGAAGGTTGCTTTCCTGAAAGATGGCATGAAAGGAACCTCAGACACCTGTGGGGATCTCAACTTAGGAACACACCCCAATTATGTAGGGATTGCAGGCAAAGCCTGATGACAACTGTGTGGCATGGCTTCTTTGCCCTCGGAGTAAACTTTCTTATGAGATTCCAGCAAAGCATATAGTTTTTAAAATAGCCTATGTAATCAACTGTTATTCTTGTTATATTTATGCAAGTGATCAGGCCTAACTGTAACTAAACTTAATACAGTAAATAATTAATTTTAATTTAACTCTTTAATAAAAATAAGGGTAATTTTAGGGAGAAAAATCATGTTTCAACAGGAAATTATTAGAACTGAAATAGTTTTACATGTTTTTTTCCTTCTACCAGTCCATTTGTCATAATTCTTACTGTTCTAACTTTTGCCTAATAATACTAAATTTTGTAACACAGTTTGTCTCCACCTAGGGAACCCTACTCACACCTAGGGAATATCACTTCTAGGCACAATTGTCACCTCATTCCATGTCCAGGCCTCATCGTCCCTCTGACAGAGAGCAAGAATCTCTTGGCTCTGAGAGAAACCTTTGACCCCTCATCAGCAGGAAGCAGTTTTAGAAGAGACCCTGCGTCCCCTTTCCCTGAAAGAATTCAGAGCCAGAATCCTTGAGGGGGATGTAGTAGGCAATTAAACAGACATAAGCAGAGCAAGGACAATGGGCCAACTGAAGGAGTAATAGATGGAACCTTGAAACTTCACTCCACTCCAACTGCTCTGAAGCTGGCAATGGAGGAGCCTGTGTAGAACTGACCTTTAATTCTAACTAATTAGAAATAATTTATAGTTTTAGTATAATAGAAGGCATACAGCTAAAGGAAAAAGAAAGTAAATTAATACACTGAAAGAAAGGGACTAGGTAAGTTTCAGAGGGTCTGTGAAGAATTAGAGTTGAGGAAATAAAAAAGGTGAGAAGGAATATAAAGAAAAGGTTATAACAGGAAGAAAGGATATTAGAGTAGGAATACTTAAGAATAATTGTGAAAGTTGTAAGAATGTTTGTAAAAGTTATAGAAGGGTTATAAAGAGAAATCTTAAAAGGAAATTATAGGTATACTGGATAATAAATCTAATTAGATAAATGAATCTAAAGAAAACTAATACAGAATTTCCAGTCTATTAAAAGGGAAAGCTTTCTTTACAAAGGAATTTACTGCTATAGGACAAGGTTGATAGACATCAACCAATTTATCTAATCAGAGGGGGGAAAATAGGAGGGACTTATAAACTGATAGAGGACCTGAATTAATCTAAAAAAGTAATCATATTATTTTAAATCTTAGAACACATATATTTATGTGAATAGGGGGTTAAGTTTTTCTTAAAGTTTCCTTTTCAAGGCCTATGTGTGAAGCGATTGAGGAAGTAACTCAGCTGTGAATCCAGCAAGCAGAACTGACAAGCAGGGTCAGACCAACCCACCAGGAATCAAAACATCATCTCAGCAACATCATCTTATTGCCTGATGACTAATTACAATAGCTGATGCCTGCGGACCCCCAGGCCTACTGGTAGCTACATTCTTCACCCTAGCCCCCTCCCCTTTATAATCCTATCTCCTACACCTTGCTAGAAGGCAGGATTTGATGCTTGTGAGCACCCTGTCTTCTTGATTGGTATGCTAATTCAACTAAAATAGACTGAATTGCCTGCCTGTTAAACTACCAGGCAACTAAAAGTTAATCATGACCACTTCTTGTAAGTACTAACATGCTCTATAAAGGATTGAGTCCATAAGAAGGTGAGATAGCAAAATTGTCATACTTTTTGATTGTGTGAATTTCTAATAATGTCATCAACCCCAAACCAGTACTTGCCATAATTAAGAAAATGGATAAGATTCAATGACTTTTGTATGCCCAATAGAAAAGATAACCCCAAAGATTATAGTATCATTGTATTATGATGCATTAATGAGCTTTTATCTAATTTAAAAATTTAGAATTATTATTTGACTTCTCAGTGGCATGCTTTCTAGGGTAGAATGCGCTGGCCAAATAAATTAAGTATCTGGCCTCTTGATTTAATGTAAGAAAGTCCATACCTGAGAGACAAATATTTTTTTAATGTGATACAAAATATGATCTTTAAAAGAACTGAAGGACAGATTCTAGATTATGCCCAATTGTTAATCCATGCAGTCAGCTTTTTGCAGTCTAAACATGCCTTAGTGAGCAGCTGCCTGTTCCTCACTTCTGTCAAGAAAAAATTATCCTTAACTTGATCTGGGAAAGAATGTTGTGTATCATAGGATTTACACCCTCCTGCTGGGAAGAAATCTGTGTCCCTAAAAATGTGTAAGGTTTTAATAAATGTATATGAGGTTAAGAATTTCTGGAAAGTTAGTTGTCCAAACTCAACTGAATTTGAGCTTAGAGTATTCACCTTTAACCAGATAGTCTTTACTTTTTATATCTACTCTACTCTCATAATGATTATTTAACCTAATTTTCCAAAACAAAGAGAGAATCTTAGAATTGGTTTGCTAGAGGCCTTTATCTTGAAGCAAGATTATAATGAAGTTTTGATGGTCTGTTTAACTTCTTTCAATTTAAGGCCAATCTTGCCTGACCATGAGACCTCTAGATTTCCCCAATCTTATTTATAGCAACTGGCTTATTTTTTTTAAAGACATCCTTTATATGTCACTTCTTTGACATTATTGTCTACCTAAGCAGAACATACCAGGGACACATAAATCATACTTCAAGCCATTCTCTCAACCTGAGGTTTTAGTACAAGCATTCTATGCCATATACATGGAATCTATTCACTCAAAAAAGTTCTGTATTTTTCTCCCCACTGGTCTTTCTTTCTTCATGCTTTTATCTGAATTTTTCTACCCCACTTTCACTTGTTAATATTTCTTCTTTAAATTGGAGCTCAAATGCCACCTATTATGTATCGCTAGTCCCTTCAGTCATAATTAATGCCTTCTTCTTCTCAAAATATATTAATTCACTCAGATATTTAACTATAGTCGTGTGCTGCATAATGATGTTTTAGTTAATGATGGACCACATATATGACAGTGCTCCTATCCTAGCTAATAAAAGAGAAACATGGTAATTAGCCGTATGGCCGCTACCCTTCCCATTGGCTAATCACTGAGATATGCAAATTAACTGCCAACCAAGATGGCGGCCGGCAGCCAGGCAGCTGA
>NW_005364265.1:569636-595323 GCF_000412655.1 Myotis brandtii
CTATCACCTAGTGACATTCTAACCATTGCCATATCATAACATAATGCTGGTGTAAAAACAACAACAACAACAACAAAAACCCATTGTGCTGCCAGTCATATAAAAGTATATGAAATTTCATAGTAAAGAGTTTACCAGACACTTTTACAGACATAAACAAGCTCCATAAAATGTTTGAAAACATGGACTCCAGCACCAAAAGTTTCTCATTAATAGACAGGACTGTTCTTGGTGCATTATCTGCTTATAAGCAAATCTACAATTAAAAAAAAAAATAAAAGAAAAGAAACAAACCTAGCAAAACTGCAGGGACATATTTCTGAAAAGAGTGACAACTCCTCAAGATAAGCCTCAGGCAGATCCTTACAGGGGTCCTCAAACTACGGCCCGCGGGCCACATGCAAATACAAATATTGTATTTGTTCCCATTTTGTTTTTTTACTTCAAAATAAGATAGATATGTGCGGTGTGCATAGGAATTTGTTCATAGTTTTTTTTTAAACTATAGTCCGGCCCTCCAACGGTCTGAGGGACTGTGAACTGGCCCCCTGTTTAAAAAGTTTGGGGACCCCTGCTTAGGAGGTATTCCAGAAGAAGGCATCATAATTGGAGATGACAGCTCCATGCATGTTATTGCCCCTGAAGATCCTCCAACGGGATAAGATGTGGAAATGGAAGACAGTAAAAATGATGAGTTTGGCCCTGCATACACCTAAGCTAAGGTGTATGTTTGTGTCTTAGTTCTTAATAAAGAAGTTTAAAAGGTAAAATAAATAGATGATAGATAGATAGATAGATAGAGAACTAAACAATAGATAAATAGAAAAAGGTTATAGTGTAAAAATATAAAGAAAAATATTTTGTACAGCTGTATTTGTGTTTTAAATAAATGTTATTATAAGAGTCAAACGTTTCAAAATATTAAAACATTTATAAAATGAAAAAGGTATAGTAAACTAACATTAATTTATTATTGAAGAAAGATTTTTAAAAATAAATGTAGTGCAGCCTAATCATAGCATGTTTATAAAATCTACAGTTGTGGATAGCAATGTTCTATGCCTTCACACTCAGTACTCACTCACTGACTTACCCAGGGCAAATTCCAGTCCTGCAGGCTCCATTCATAGTAAGTGCCCTGTATCATTTATTATAGCTGTATCATTTATTATCTTTTATACTGTATTCTTACTGTACTCTTTCTATGTTTATATATGTTTAGATACACAAATACCATAGTGTTACAACTTCCTATAGTATAAAGTACAGTAATATGCTGTACAGATTTGTAGCGTAGGAGCAATAGGCTATATACTATAGAGCCTAAGTGTGTAGCTACACAATCTAGGTTTGTGTAAGTGTACTTTATGATTTCTGCACAATGATGAAATAGCCTAACAACCATTTCTCAGAACATATTCCTGTCATGAAGTGGCTCATGACTGCAATGTTCATTGAAGACCTAATATATATCAAACAATATTCTAAGCACTAAGAATACAATTCATGCCTTTACAGAGCTCATATTCTAGTGAGGACAATAAATAACAAAAAAGTATACAAAATAGTAAATAATACAATTTTGGAATCTAAAAAGTCCTAAGATAAAAATGAAACAAAGTCTTTTCAATAAATGGTGTTGGGAAAATTGGACAGGTACATACACAAAAGAAACTAGATGACCAACTTATACCATAAAAAGAATAAACTCAAAGTGGATAAAATACTTATTAAATGTAAGTAGAAAAACTATAAAATCCTAGAAGAAACTATAGACAGTAGAATCTCAGACTTCTCTCCGAGCAATATTTCTGCCGATATATTTCCGGGGGCAAGGAAAAAATGAACAAATGAAACCACATCACACTAAAAAGCTTTTTTAAAACAGTAATTTAAAGTTATTCCAGCTATAATGCAGGTTATTCTGACTTTAAGGTAGCATCACATGGCACACTTCTGAGTCCATTCCTGAGATATTTTATCTCTGTCTGTTTTATAGATCTGTGCAAGTGGGGGTCATCTGGGTTTGGATCACATAGCAGTGAACAAACGGATAAAGGAACTTTAGAAATAGTTAATGCAGGAGACCACTGTGATCTTAGAATAGCGAAACAAATGCTGCCATTACTGTTAGCATTTGGATGATAAATTCTTGATGTAAATGCAACCTTAAGTGGTTTGTAGGGTTAGCCTGTAGGAAAATGAATTGTCAAGAAGAATACACTGCCTTAATATGGGCTATCCTTAGATCCCATGATTGTGGCTTGCTAATGAAACATCTTCCCCAACTGGACCTGCAGAACATTGTGTGGGAGGGTCACGGGCCAAATCACTAAGTTCCTTATTAATCTGTTTCAGTGCCATTGTCTGTGCTTTGCATCTCGCTCCTCACTCTCTCAGTGTGTGCTCAAAGGTCCAGCCAAAACTCCCGATTATCCCAGCAGCAGGGAAGGATTGACTCTTCGTCTCACACTGGCTCTCCCAGACCCAGATGCTTGGCATTAAAGGGGATCTCGGGATAACCTGGAGGCTGGCTTCCAGGAGCTGTCCACACTAAAAAGCTTTTGTACAACAAAGTAAACCAACAACAAAATAAAAAGGAAGCCTGCTGTATGAGAGGACATATTTGCCAAAGATACATCTGGTAAGGAGTTAATTTCCAAGTTAAATAAAGAACTCACACACCTCAACACTAGGAAGACAAACAATCCAATTATAAATGGGCAAAGGACCTGAATAGAGTTTCCGAAAGAGGACATATAGACATGAAAAAAATGCTCTTCACCAAGCATCAGAGAGATGCAAATTAAAACCGTAATGAGATCATCTTACACTTGCCAGAATGGATACCATCAATAAGTCAACAAACAAGTGCTGGAAATGATGTGGAGAAAAGGGAACACCAGTGCACTGTTGGTGGGAATGTAGACTGGTGCAGCCACTTCTGGGAATATATCTTAAGAAACCTGAAACACCGATTTGAACGAATATATGCACCCCTATGTTCATAGCAGTGTGATTTACAATAGCTAAGATCTGGAAACAGCCTAAGTGCCCATCAGCAAGTGAGTGGATAGAAAACAAAACAAAACTGTGGTACATTTACGCAATGTAATACTACAAGGCCATAAAAAAAGAAGGAAGTCTTACATTTTGTGACAGCATGGATAGACCTGGAGATTATTATGCTACATAAAATAGCCAGTTAGGGGAAGGCAAATACCATATGATCTCACTTATTTGTGGAATCTAATGAACAAAATAAACTGATGGACAAAAAAGAAACAGAGGCATGGGTGCATGGAGCATACTGCCAGTTGTCAGAGGGCAGAGGGGAGAGGGAGACTGATGAAAGAAGGTGAAGGGATTAGCCGAAGAACATATGTGCATAACCCACAGACACAGACAACAGTGTAGTGATGGCAAGAAGGAAGGGGGTCTGGCACTGGGTGGAGATGGGAAAATGGCGGGGCGGAGGGGGAGGGGAACGGGAACATCTGTAATAGTGTCAACAATAAAGTTAAAAAATGCAACAAAGTAGAGAAAACAGAGTTCAGGGGTGAGGTAGATGAGAATGTTTTTGGTAGGACTTGATGAACAACTAGAAAGGTGATATTTGAATAGTGAACTGAAGAAAGTAAGGAAATCTGTAATTGGACTTTTGGGGCAGATAATCCAGGCTCAGATTAGGTCAAGAGTATAGGCCTTTTGGTAGAAATGAGCTTGACAAGTTTCAGGTAATTCAGCTTTTACCTACTTATTATATACTATTCTTGATAAAGAAATCAGCCACTATAATAACAAAATGTCGCAAATCCTTCAGTGGGAAACATAAATCAATATCTTTAAGAAAGTGATAATGTTTTACTCAACAGACACTGTGGCAGCTTTGAAAATATGTAAATAGTACTCTTTAAGGAAGACATTTTGAGGCTTATGTTTTATTTTATGTCTGGAATATCAGCCTTTTCTAAATCTAATGGATCTCCCCCACCTTCTGAATATCATAATTTTTTAACATGGTCTAAAAGTTATAACTTTAGTGGTAACTTTTTATAAAAGAAAATTTATAATTAGGTGATGAAGAGACAGAGGTATGAGTGCTCTCTTCATTTTCTTCCTATATGAAGATTTTAATAAATTACAGAATACCATTTACAATTTTAAGTCCATTCACCTTATTTTTTGCACCACCTTGTATTATAGTTAGTTATGGAAGTATGTCTCTCTATGGAGTCATAAACTTCCTGAGATCAGGGGCTATGTCTCATTTATCTTGGTAGCTGCTTTCCTATTATTATTATACACTATCTTGCAGAAGAGTTATTCTCAATACCTACTGGTTGAAAAATGAAATCTATATATATAAAAGCCAAGCAACTAGAACAACTGGTAACTATGACCCCACCCATGCACAAATTCATGCACCCCTATTATACACTATCTTGCAGAAGAGTTATTCTCAATACCTACTGGTTGAAAAATGAAATCTATATATATAAAAACCAAGCAACTAGAACAAATGGTAACTATGACCCCACCCATGCACAAATTCATGCACTGGGGCTTTAGTACCTATATGTGCCTTGTATAAGGAAAGGCTTTGCAACATTATAGATTCTGAATTTACTTCCTTTTTTTAAAAAAAAGATAATTAGTAGTAAGTAGTTTTATAAAGGCTGTATTCTTTATTACCGTTGACTCAGAATCTAGCAATCTTGGCCTATAGTAGGCTAACAAATACCTTTTGAATATTGAGCAAAACTTCTCCAACAATTCAGCCAAATAAATATTGGTATTCAAAGCAATCAACTCAGGAGTCCATATGCTTTTTCTAATGATACAACCCTTGCTCAAAAAATTCTTGAAAAAAAACTTGACTTCTGAATAAGATTACAGGTTTCACAACAAAGTCATATCCGCTTCTTTATAGACACATTTGGTCATTGACCATTGAGAGTCACTAACTCTAATTTCCAAAAAAATAAATTATTATCTCCTATGGCAGAATTACTATAATAAAGTAATAGCTGAGGAAGTGTTCAGACTTAAATAGAAATGTGTTTATTTGATGTTAAATTCAGATTTTAGAAGCAATTATCAATGCATTGATGAGGAAATCAGCTCCTCTGTAATGCATAAATGTTGTCAATAGAAAAGTTTCAACAAAATTGCTAAACCTCCAGATTTTATTGAATAATGTAACTGTTTTAAAGTGTGTATTATTAACACAGTTTCTAATAATCTTTCTGACCTTTACTAACTCAAGATGCATTTCCCTTTATTTGAGGAGTATCACAAGACATTTCCTTCTCTCCTCTAGAATTACAGAGCCTTGTCTACTAACCATAGGGTGATGCTTGGGAAAGCCCTCCGGTTGTACTCATGTATAAATATTAAAAGCCTATAATGTTGATGAATTATAGAACTAGGGTGTGATGGTGGCTCATGCATATTTATCTCCTTTCTGAAATACGGCTCTTAATCATGGCAACATGTTGGCTTTTTTTCTTGTTCCAATTCTGCATCTGTGGCCTTTGTTTCTACCATAAAAAAAATCTAAGCTCTAATAGTCATGTATCAACATGCAATATATTCTAAAGTATATGTGAGATCCCACTGTCTATAGTATCTCAAGGGTCATTGTCAATTCTCAGTCATCAAATTTATGTGTAACAACTGACTATGCCCACAATTGTTGCCTTTTCCATCCACCAGATATTTTTTAATCGGATAACAAATCAGGGTGAGTTTAGTCAAGGGACTCATTTCCCTCCCGCAGTGACTGCATTAGCTGTTGCAACTGGAGCTAAACTCATGTACTTTGGGTCACATTTTCCTTGATCCAGTTCTGTTCCTGCCGCTGGCAATATCCTCAGCTGTGATTATTATAACTACCCCCAGGTGACAGAACTTAGCATTTCATTTGGGGGGGGGGGCAGTGAAAAGGGATAGAAGGCTTAGTATTGGTGTAATGTTTATGACATTTGCAAGTACCATACAGCTAAAAGAACAAACATCATTGAATCCTGCCTGCCTGGGATAAAGGCCATCACTCAGGCAACAGTGAATTAATAATTCCTTTTTCTCCCCCAGTTGTTTGAGTCACATTGGGAAAAAACAAAAAAATGATTGCAGTTACTTCAAATTTTTTTGCAACCTCAGTTCTATTGAATGCTATGTTGGTGTTCTTTTCACGATTCCCTTTGTACCTTATTCCTTTCCAGATCAAGGAGAAATCAATCTTTAAAAACAGTTTTTCAAGATTGACATTTATTCTGTAATTCAAAACAAAAAAAAATCATTAAAAAAATCTGACACATTATATAAGAAGAAAAAGTCTAATTTCTCTAAAAACATAAGTTATTTGTTTTCTGAGTGGGCAACCCAATATAAGTTCACATACATGCACCGAATCAGTCGGTAAATAATGTAAATAAAGAGTCTTACAGTTTAAAGTAAAAAATGTCCTCACGTGTCAGGCAGGCTGCATCTTCTGAGCACAGCACGTCTGCATTACAGTGTGTGCTGAGTTCTAACGGTGCCTCGAACAAGGGCTCAACGGCACAGGTTTGCTCTTCATTGTATTACTTTTAGCAGGACCCTTCCCTCCTTTACATAAATCCACCATCTTTTTCTGGATAGTATTTTTGGGAAATGTTGACCTTCTTTACAAGCTTTAAATGACTGAAATATGCTGTTAGATCTGTCAGAAAAAGGAGTTGTGAAGCAGTAACGAAACACCTGTGCGGAATTGTGCTCCAGCCCTTACGTCCTAAAGACACATTAACAACTCGAGTTTAATTCAAAATTCTAAACCAGCTTCATGTGGAGGCTCATTATTTGCCATGACAGACAGGATTTCAGAAAATGTTTGTTTTTGTTTGTGTGGAATCCACCCACCTACCTCGCAGGCCCCGAGGATGCTAGAGCCCTTTCCTGTTTATGTCTGTGTGCTCGCATTCACAATTTGACCCTCTGCAAACCAGCTATCAAATGTTCCCAAGCCACACTGGAGACAGCTTAGTGAAAAATGAGGATTTGGCATGTTAGTTACAGGTCAATTTGAGAACAAGAGCCAAGGGGTGAAATCAGTGAGGCTTTTCTCCATCTTTTGATACATTTTGACCCTCTGCTGAGTGCCCTCAAGGTCAAAAGCCAGCAGAGCAGCAGCAGCCTCGCCAACACTATGCTGACACTTAAGCAAGCCTGGGGGTGGGGGCTGGAGGCTGAAGGAAATTCCTTCTGCCACTAAACTTTTCAGAGCTTTTAGACAAAAAGAGAAGCCCAAAATATGCCACATTGCCTCAGCTCTGCTTAATTTTGTAGTACATTTCCCTCTGAGAGGTATAGTTGCTATAAACACCACAATGGTTTCATACATGCAAGTTGTGTCCTTTTAATGACTCACAGGGTACGTTTTCTTTATCTTGTGAGTATGAGCAACATTGTGTCTAGTGTAGACTAAACAGGTGAATTTCTTAAATACTTGTTGTTCCATTTTATAAGAAAATTGAATATTTGGAAGCTAAAAGGTCTTTAATTCTACATTGGTGTTGGTTTGGGTCTTAGACTACAGCACATGTGTATAACTGGTTTACACAACAGCCTGAATTATGGGCAGTAGGAAGGTGGTGGTATAAACATGAAGTATTTTATTTTCCCACTCACAGCTGCTCAAAATCCTGTAACAGATTAAATGCCAATGCTCTTACAATGGTCTAAAATGACTGCATCATCTCCAGCCTCCCCTCCTCGCCCTGGCTACCTGTCTGCTCTCCTCTCCCACGGCTGACCTCCTTGCTCTCCATTCAACATGATAGCCATGCTTCTTCTACAGGACTTGGCTCAGCTGTTCCCTCTTCCTGGAACGTTATTTGACTAACTCCTTTTATCTTTAAATCCCATCCTCTCATTGAGATCTACCCTGACCATACTACTTAAAAATGAAATATCTTTTCTCATCAAATACTTGATTTCCCTCACCTTGCACTATTTTGGGGGGGCCAAAGCTCTTTCCACCTTTTAAGATAGAATGCAACTTAGAGAAACACCAATGTGGGGGGGGGGGCAGGAGTGAACCTGTAACCCAGGTACATGGCCTTGACCAGGAATGGAACCCGTGATTCTTCGGTGTGTAGGGCAATGCTGTAACAACTGAGCCACACCGGCCAGGGCTCACCTTACCTATTTTTATATTTCTTATTTATTATCTTCTCCCACTGCAATGTAATGGACCTTTGTTTTGTCCTGTGTTTCATCCAAATCACCCAGAACAGGTCAATGTCTAGCATGTGCTCAATATATGGATGATTTCTCCTATCCTTTAACCAGTTAACTGCCACGCATCCAAAACGGAAACCGTCCCCACACGCCATGATATTTTGAATTTAATTTTAAAAAATCAATTTGCAATGAATAGTATAAAAATAAATATATTACAATTAAGGTGTTCTTGAATATTTTCAGCTGAAAATTCTCACGAAAAGTGATTTTAACGTTGGTCAGCTGCCACTTAGGGAAAAAGTTTTTTTTGTATAGATGCGCGTGGCTTGTGGGGAAGGTCCTCTGCTTGCACCTATGGACGCTATGGTGTACAATAAGTCTATGTTTGGTGGATGCCTTAATTTCCAAAGTAACCTTTAGTAAAACAAAAGATCAAGCCAGTGTAATACATTTTAAACTTTCAATCTTATATTCTGAAGGGACAGAACGGAACTGATATCTGTGTTTCTAACAAAAGGACAGAACAGAACTGATAGCTGTGTCCCTAACTCCTCTCCCAGAAAAGCTACAGAATGTATCAGTTACTCAGCCTGCCCTTATCTCAGCCAATGGGAAAGCCTTTTCAGCTGCAAATTCTCACAAAAAGTGATTTTAAAGTTGGTCAGCTGCCACTTAGGGAAAAAGTTTTTTTTGTATAGATGCGCGTGGCTTGTGGGGAAGGTCCTCTGCTTGCACCTGTGGACGCTTATGGTGTACAATAAGTCTATGTTTGGTGGATGCCTTAATTTCCAAGTAACCTTTCAGTCAAACAAAAGATCAAGCCAGTGTAATACATTTTAAACTTTCAATCTTATATTCCTTATGTCCAAAATTTACTATTCTTCAGCCTACGAGATTTTGATTGAGGGTATGGTAGTTTACTTTTCAATCCTGTGATGGCCAGGTTTTGTTTGTTTTGTTAGTTGCTTTTATCCCTGGGTATTTTATTCTCTTAATTCAATGATATACAGTTTTCTGGGTCAACCTGGTTAACCTACAGTCACCAATTATCCAATCAGACACTAATGTAGGTGTTGCTATAAAGGTATTTTTTAGATATAATTGAAGCCTATCATCAGTTTAAGTAAGTGAAATTAGCCTGGATAGTCCAGATGTGCCTGATTCAATCAATTGAAAGGCCTTACAAGGAGAACTGAGGTTTCCTCTAAGAAGAAATTTGACTTGAGGAGAGTAGCTTCAGGCTGTGCCCAATTGCTTCAGTCTACACGTCCAGACAGCCTGACCTCCAGATTTCAGCATTGCCTCATTATCATGTAAGCTAATTCCTTCCATTAAGCCTCTTAATGTATATCTCCTACTGGTTCTGGTTCTCTGGTATAACACTGACACATACACCCCTATATAGCCGAACTCCTCCAATATGGCGACGCCGCTGGAGCAGAAGTCAGGGAAAAGGGACAACACATATATTTTTTCTTATTTTAAAAACCTACTAGGTGTTGTGGTTTTATTTTATTTGCAATCACTGGTTATTAATACATAATTAATACATAACCAGTGAGGCAGACTGAATAGTTAATTGCTGCATGGAGCACACACCATAACTTTTGGGTTCAGAACAGAAACCTCCCTTCTGCATATTTCCAAGAACAGGAGATGTGATCTGGTTTGACATTTCTGGACCATGTCACTGTCCTCAACAAATATTTGTTTTGTAGCCTCTTGCTTCTGAGTTTTCCTCACCTGGAAGACTTTCTACTTGGGTGAGGTTCTACAAGATGGGTCAAGCCTTGGTATTTTTGTGTCACCCACCGTAAGTTTATACATCCTGGACTCATCACATGGTGGGAGGGCCATGCTTTATCCGCTCTTCGCCCTCTCATCTTGCTGCAGTCTATTTCTGCTCAAATATACACAGGGAAAACCCCAAGTTTGCTGTCAAGATCCAACTTGAGAACATGTTGCTATTCTATGTATCTCACAGCCATTACTGATCTTCAGAAGGGATTTTCTTGGCAACCTACTTACTTGGCATAGAGTGGGGTTACGGAGTGCAAACACAGAAGAAAGAGAAAAGTCACAGCAATTCCCCTATAGACCAATGATTCCCAAATGTTGCTGTTATTAAATACATGGAGCTCAGAATATGAATATGTAGACCAGGACGGAAAGTCATGGTAATGATGAGATAACAATAGGGCCAATTCTGCAGCCTCTTCATAAATCCTGAAGAGATGTGCAGCTGGTGGGGTATTGGGGCTCACTTTAAAATATGGCCAATCTGTGCCATTTTTGGTTACTTCTGCCATTTGAGTTATAATCCATTAGCCAAATTTCTAGGTAACAGGGAAAGTCTCACTAAGCACCTTATTACAAGACTTGTCCATAATTAAAGAGGAAGGAAATTCTGAAATATACTACAATACAGATAAACCTTGAAAACATTATGCTATGTGAAATAGACCAGAAAGGAAAGGGCAAGTATTGTATAATTGAATTTATAGGAAGTACATAGAATAGTTAAATTCATAGAGACACAAAGTAAAATAGTGATCTTCAGGGGCTAGGGCAGGAGAGGAATAGGGTGTTAATGTTTAATGAATAGAGTTTCTGTTTGGGATGATGAAAAAGTTCTGGAGATGGATGATGGTGATGGTTGCACAACAATGTGATTGTACTTAATACACTGAACTGTACACTTAAAATAGTTAAAATGGTAAATTTTATGTTATATATATTTAATCAAAGACAGGAGAGAGAGAGAGAGAGAGAGAGAGAGACTCATTATAAGGAGGTAACACCTCTGAAGTTTAGTACTTTGTTTATTGTTAAGAGCCATGCCATAACCTGAGAAGATTCTACAGCAATATAGCTGCTTTCTGTGTTACAGAAAAACCGGAGAAGAACCAAGCAATGCTTAGAGAGATGGAGGTACATTTATTACACACGGGCCCAGAGGAAAATGTCTCTCAAATTCTGGGTGCAATCACACACGAAGTTTCCCATATTTATACTATTTTACCTTCTTTTTCTCCCAAATATGGGGTTTTTCCAGTTCCCTTTGCAAGTTCTTAAAGGGCCCTATGTGCTGGGGCTTTGAGACCTCGACCAAAGGCTTGACCTGTTGCCAGCACTGATAACTTCATCTGGAGAAGGTTTAGTGGCCGCTCTGAAATGGGAGTAGTCTTATTTTCCTTATTATTTAAGCCAGCAAGCATTTACAGAAGCCAGAAATAGCAGGGTTAAAATTTCAAACAGCAGTTTTAATATAAGATGGATGCTTCATCTGTGTATCCAGCAGAAATAATCATCACCAACCAGGGATACTTGTATTATTAAAGATACTATGTGCTATAAATATATAGAGAGGCCTGGTGCACGAAATTCATGCACTTGGGGGGTGGGGTTCCTCAGCCCAACCTGTGCCTTCTCGCAGTCCAGGAGCCCTCAGGAGATGTCTGACTTCCACAAAGGCAGGAGAGGCTCCCGCTACCGCTGCTGAGCTCGCCAGCCATGAGCCTGGCTTCTGGCTGAGCAGCGTTCCCCCTGTGGGAGCGCACTGACCACCAGGGAGGGCAGCTCCTGCATTGAGCATCTGCCCCCTGGTGGTCAGTGCACATCACAGTGACTGGTCATTCTACTGTTCAGTTGATTTGCATATTAGCCTTTTATTATATAGGATTGTTTGTTGGAATTTTAAAAAAAGGTTCACCCATTAAGAACTTGATTTTGAATGATGTATTACTTTCCTGTGGCTACCATAATAAATTGCCACAAATTGGGTGGCTTGAAACACCAGAAATGTATTCTCTTGCAGTCCTGAAGACTAGAAGTCTGAAATCAGAGCATTGGCAGGGCCACCCTCCCTACAGAGGCCATAGGGGAAAACCGGTCCCCTGCCTCTTCTTGCTTCTGGTGATGGCCAGTATTCCTGGCTTGTGCCTCTGTCACCTTCTCCAGTGTTATCAATTCCCTCTGTGTGTCTCTCTATTATAAGGAAATTTGCATTAAGTTTAGGGTTTACCAGATAATCCATGATTGTTTCCCTATCTCAAGACCCTCAATTTATGTACATCTACAAAGACCCTTTTAGGATAAAGCAACCATCATGTTACAGTGAATAGCACCTAGATGTATCTTTGGTGGTGGTTGTGGGAGGGGAGGGTGCACCATGCAGCCCATTACAGATTATTATGTATAGATTATATATTTTCTTAACCTCAAATAATATTTTTAGAAATAACATTTGGGAAAATGTCATTGAAGTTATTTTTGAACCAGACTCTTGGCTTCTTACCATTGCCCTCTTATTATCTCTTGTCAGTATAACAGAGAGCATGATTGTTTTAAAATATAAGTGAAAACCTGTCCCTTTTTTTTGTTTGTTTGTTTTTGCAGAAAACTCTTCAATGATGCCCATACTATCCCACCCCCAGGCTTACAAAGCATAAAAACCAAGGTGTTTCTGTGCGTCGACTAGTCCTACAAGATCTGCTGCTTTCCTGCTCTTTGTCTTTTTTGGCCTCATTTCTCAATAACCTAACCCTCATCCAGTGTGCGACAGTCACAGAGTTCATTGGTTTGTTTGCTGTTCTCTGAGCTTGTCAGACATGTTCCCATCTTTACATTCACTGTTCTGCTTTTCTTCTAAAATGTTTACAAGGTTTGCAAATTCCCTTCCTAAATCTTTGCTGAAGCATCACCATTTCAGTGAGGCTTACTTTATTTTTCTCCAAACTGCTCAGCATCTTCTAATAGAGTATATAGATTACTTATTAATTTTCTATACTCTGTATTTCATCCCACAAATTGGAAAACTCTTGGAAGGCAGGGATTTTTGACAGTTTTGTTCACTACTGTATCCCTAGAGACAAAACAATTCCTGACACACATGAATTTCTCAGTACATGTTGGTTGAATGAATAAATCCGTAAAGAACTCATCCATGTATGTATTGTTCTCAATTGTATATAAATATTGAAGAAGCATATAAGCAGATACAAGTATTTCCGTTTTGTTGTACTTTTGACTAAGTTTAACGTAAGACCGCATTCTAGTTAATGTGGTAATATATTCTATAGTGTTCTAAATATGTTAATAAGAGAAGTATCTTGATAAAATGAAGTATGCAATATTTTAGAGAAGAGGGGAACTGCTTAGAGAAAATTCAGGTAGAAGGCATAAAGGGGGAATTTGAATCATAAAGATAATTTTGGTTTAATGCTTTGACATAAATTATAGAAATGTCTTTTTTTATATTTTTCTTTTTAGTTTTCTTAACACTGAGCCAGAGGTTTTTGATGGCCAGATATTTTTCCTATGAAATATTTTACCATATTAACTTGTATATTTATTTAATCTATGTTATTGATATACCAAATAGGAGATCAATAAATAACCTTATGTTTATTGATCTAATAACCCACCATAGACTTGGATTAGTTCAAAATCTCTTTTAGACGTATGACTAAATGAGATAAGTCATTCCATCCTTAAAATAAGTCTGCTACTTAAATTTTCCTTCTATAGTAACTGTAACTATTTTATACACATTTTAACTAACTCTAAATGTAATCGACACCCCTAACTTTTTCCAAAGAAGGGAAAGAAAGAACTTTAGCACTTCTATTCCCACTGTACAAGTCTCATCCTTAGTATTGTTTTCTAGACTTTCAGTGTTATCTCTTAAGAGGTGAAAGAGGACTATTATGCTAGTGATATCATTGTAATTAACCTAGTTAATAAAATGAGCATAAGAAAATATTGCAGTTGAAACATAGACAAAGAAAAATAAAAATATGGAAGAAAATAGAATTGCTGCAAACAATGACATCATATCATGAAGACATAACCACAAAATAAAATAAAACTGTAACTGATGCAATTGTTTTCACGTAAAAAGTTCAAGAAAAGAAACAGAAATAAAACAAAACAATATTTTCAGAAATGAAGACTAAGATAGAAGAAATACTAAAGCCAATAAAAGCAACAATAGGACGCAGGCTAGGGTGGCTCAATTTGTTGACATTATTCCAGTCTTCTGCATGGAGAAGTCACTGGTTGGATTTGGTCAGGGCACGTGCCTGGGGTTGTAGACTCAATCCCCAGTAGGGGGCATGCTGAGGCAGCTATCGAAGTTCTTCTCTCACATCAATGTTTTTCTCTCTTTCCCTCTCTCTATAATCAATGAAAACATATCCTAAAAACAAAACTATACTACCCTAGTGTTTCCAGAACCTACCAAATAAATTAAAACAAAAACAATAAGGAAATTAGAGGATGATATAGATCTTATTTTCTTAAATCACAAAATAAGAAAAAGATAAGAATGATTTGGCAGAAAATAACAAGTGGCAAAGAACAATCAAATATAGACTTATAATAGCAGTCCTGAAAAAAAAAATGAGACCTGAACAAATACTAAGATTACTCAAGAAACTTTTCTAAATAAAAAATTAAAGCTACATATTGAAATACTAGTCTACATAACTGGGAACATCCACCTGGAATTACCAAAAACCAAATCATATTCTTATAAAATCACTCAACTATAACAATAAAAATGTCTTTGCAGATCTAGGGGAAAAAAGCAAGTGATTTATAAGGGAAAGGGGAGTTTATTATTATCAAATTCATATAAAGCAATGCAATATTCCATAAAATAAATGGATTAATATATTTAAATTTCCCAAGGGGGAAGGAAATATGTGACTCAAAGACTTTTATATCCAGAAAAACTGACTTTAAAGTACAAAGTGTAGAGAGTTTACCATTATTATTAAAAATATATGGATTACTATCGCTTCTCGGCCTTTTGGCTAAGATCAAGTGTAAAAATATATGGATTACTATTTCCAGAGACTTTTTTTTTTTTAAGAATCTACTAGACAACAAGCTGCAGACAGCAAACATGACTGTAGAAATGTTGAAATAAAGACTGGCAATGATTTTCATTTTGTTTATTGTATTCTTTGCTGTGTGAAGCATTTAGTTTGATATAGTCTGACTTGTTTAATTTTGCTTTTGTTGCCTATGGTTTTGGTGTCATATCCAAAAAAATTGTTGCAAAAACCACTGTTAAGGAACTTTTCCCCTATTATTTTTTCTGGGAGTTTTATGGTTTCAGGTCTTACATTTATGTGATTAATTTATTTCAAGTTGATTTTTGTGAATGATGTAAGATGAGGGTCCAGTTTCATTCTTTGGCAAGTGGATATTCAGTTTTCCAACACCATTTAATGAAGGTACTATTTGTACCACTTTGTGTGTTCTTGGTGCCAATGTCAAAGTTTAGTTTGCCATATATGCATAGATTAATTTCTGGGTTCTCTGTTATATTTCATTGGTCTGTGTGTCTGTTTCCATGCTAGTGCCATACCGTTTTGATTACTGTGACTTTGAAATTAGGAACAACAACAAAAAAGACTGGCAATGAATAAAATACATAATTCCTTATTTAACTATGAATAATTGATAATTAAAAGGGAGAAAATGTAGTGAGTTAATGGCTATATGTTTGACAAGGTATAAATAGTGAACCATGAACTATGTGTGGAAAATGCGGAGAGCCTATGAAAAAATTGTTAACACTTTCTGAGTCATATAAGTATTATTATTATTAAATTTTCAGTTTGAGATGCTTTTGAGTGTCTGAATCAGCCAGAGCTACTATAAAAATAAAACAAATGTGTGTCTTAAATGACGGACATATATTTTCTCACAGTCTGCAGGCTATAAGTTGTGTGTCTTAAATGATGGACATATATTTTCTCACAGTCTGCAGGCTATAAGTTCAAGATTAAGGTGCCATTGGAGTTGGTTTCTGGTGAGATATCTTTCTGGCTTTCAAAGGGGTGCCTTCTTGCTGTTTCGTCCCATGGCCTCCTCTCTTTGTGTCTGTGCAGATAGAGATCTCTAGTGTTTCTTCCTCCTCTTATTAAAATAACAGTCCTGTCAAATTAAAATGCCATCCTTAGGATCTCAAATGACATTTATTACCTTTCTATAGGTCCTATCTCCAAATATAGTCACAATGAGGGTTTGGGCTTCAGCATATAAATTGTGAGGGGATACAATTCAGGCCATAATGGTGAGTGTGATATGGGATAAAGTAAATGCATAATTATGAAATTTTCTAATTGTATTATCTCCTGTACAAGAGTATTCTATAAGTACAACAAAAAAGATACAAATGTAATATAGAGTAGGTTAAGTGTAAACCCTGTAATCCTGAATTTAATTTGGTAGTATCATTGTTTACTTGTATCATATTGTAATTCCCCTTACACACACATCCTAACTCTTTCTTTTTGAAAGGCCTGGATGAAATTAGCAATCCAATAGCAATGAGTACCTCTAACATCCAGATTCTAAATGTTATTCCCCACTGAAAGAAATCAGGATCCTAAAAAAAAAATAATAGTTACTTCTATGAAATGAGCTGTAAATGCACAGGCTTATTATAAAATATCTTGTCATATTCCCTGCTAGCAAGCAAGTTATCAAAGATTGCTGGGGTCATTTCCAAAAAATTGAGGGCTAACACTAAAAGGTGCCCACCGGTCGAAGATAGAAAACCATTGCAATGAATTTAAACTCATCAAAACTTTAAAATAACACATTTTAATAATAATAAGGAAACATTCCTTACCTTGAAAATTGAAAATAATGAGAAAAAAGTAAAGTATAAATGTCCTACCTTTTCTATATGAACTCTACCACTAGAAAACCAAATAACAGTTTAAAGAAAGTGCCACTGTATAGAGCGAACTGTTAAAACAAACAAACAAAAAAACCTCAAGCAAATATCTGTAAACAACAAACACTAGTCAACTTATTATCTACCATATATTCAAATTTCCTAAAAATCATGATGCAGATTATAATGTTAGCCATGATAATAAGAAAAATATATAATTCATATTTATAAAATATATTGTTTTACTTGAATAAATATATATTTAATTTCTTTTGTATATTTATTTCTAAGCTTTTAAATATTAATATTTCTGAGTTAGATATCACTTAAAAAGCATTTCAGTTCTTTGACAGTCTGTATAGCTTAAGAACCTACCTCAAATCAGAATAATCATATAAAGGCATTAAATAAAATACATCTCTCTCTCTAAAAGCCAAGCAAACAGAATGACCAGAATGACCAGTTGCTATGACGCGCACTGCAGCTGGCCAACCAGCCCAATTGCGGGGGGCGGCCCCTCCCCACAGCCAGCCCCACCCCCAGTTGGCCCCCAACACCCTGATTGGGGGTGGGGCTGGCCTGCCAACCTCCTGTGGCCTCTCCCCCCACTGGCCCGGCCCAATTGGCCCCCATTGGGGGGGCCGGCCAGACCCCACCCGTGCAGGAATTCAACCTCTGGGCCTCTAGTAAGATTATAAAATATGTAAGAATATATTGAAATAGTTATCAAAATATTTTAATGTAGTAAAATAATATATACACTTATTGATTAGTGCATTAAATAGTAATATTTTAATGTGGGTCTAATAATTACCATAATTTTAAAGTAGAAGTATTTCAAGATTATCTGTAGCAATTGTAATGATATATGAAAACATCTGATCAATATTGGTAATCCTATAATTGAACCCAGGTTTGGCTGCCGGTTGTAACAGAAGCCAAGCTCATAAGACAGGTGCTGGTGAAAAGGGAAAGAGCTTTATTTGAGTGCCGGCATCTCCAGAAAATAGGAGACTCTTGTCCTCAAAAACCTGTCTTAACATCTCAGTGCAGGCCGAGGTTTTTATTAGGAGGGAGAGGGAAAGCAGAACCAAGAGATCAGGGCAGGGGCTGCAGGCTGTGTCCTTGCTAGTCCTGATATGGATTTCATGGTCAGGAGTTGGCCATCTGGTTGAACTCCTGTGTCTGAGGGCCTTGAGGTCAGGCTGCTCCTTATGTTCACAAAGGAACTGAAATGGCTGATTCTGTAAAGTATACTTAGAAAAGAAACTTTTAATGTGTAAGCTCTAGTTTTGAGAGGAAAAATAAGGTTAGAGTAATAAGCTGGATTTAACATTTACTAAGATCAATATGGGTAGCTTTATACAAATATAGCATATTCATTCCCCGTTAAAAATCTACTGTGGATTTTTGTCAATATTTATGATTGAAGAAAAGTTAAATTTCACTTAGAGATTAATGACAATAGAGATATAATTTTTTTCCCCATCCAGTTGTTAGATCATCTATCCATGGACTCTTTGGGGATATTCAACATTCTGATTAAAAACCCTCTAAATTAAAATAATTTAAAGAGGCCTCTATTTCAGGGGAAAGAATTTACCTTAAATCAATTTATAGTCAGTTTATTTATCATATTGTATATGTTTATAATTTTTGGTATGACTGTAACATTAAAGTGTTATAGTTAAATATTTTAGGTTTGCTCAATTGCTTGAATAGCAAACACAATTAAGAACATTAATAATTAACATTTATACATTATGATCTTAATATTTCTTCTACATATGACAGGAAAAAACTTCACATTTATGGTATACCTCTAATATTCATAACAAAGAAAAGAAAAACTCAACTGAATTAGCATTATATTTAAAGACTTTTTAAAAAGCTATTTTTGAAAGGTTCACTTATTTTTTATAATATCTCCCTACCCAATTCTGGTTTTATTACATTTTTAAGTATATATATATATTTTTTACAACACTGAAATTAGTCCTTTGGGTCTAACTAGTTATGGAAGAACATAGAACTTTCCACAATTATATTACTCATCAATTTATAATGCTTTGTTGCTTATCTCCTCTAACAGCCTAAAGAAGAGCAGAACACAAATTTCAGAGACAGCCAAATGGCCAAGAATAAAGTTGGAAATGGTTGTGTTATATTTTCTCAAATACTGCATTACTTATTACCTTGAGGGTTTCTATACTGAAATTGAAAATATACTTAAAGTATCTATGGCTACCTTGGTGCCATAAGACAAGAACACATGATGGGTCTTTCGAAGTACTAACCTAGTGATCTCAAGCAAGTTACGAAGCCTTCCTGGTGTGCAGTGTTCTTCACTGCAAAATGGCAATAACAAAAATTACCCAAAAATTAAAAGTCAACATTACTGAAACTTTCTGCACTGCAACCGACTCTCTTACTCTTGGTTATTTTTGCCATTGTTAAGTATTATAATTCATTTATTTATTCAGTTAGTTTGTATTCAGTGATCTCTGTGTAGCAAGCATCTTCATACTCTGAAGGTACAAAAGTGAACAAGGCATCTAAATGAGGGTTGGAAGGAAGAGTTGATGTTAACTGTATAAAATTGTTAGGTATATTCATACAGCATGAAATGACAAATGACAATGTGGCAGAAGAGAATAAATATGAATTTTTAAATAAAACCTACTAGATCTATATTCACAAAAATTATATTTCCTTTGAATCGAAAACATTACTATTCATTTGATATATACCAGAGAACCATCAGGATAATATATTTAACTCAATTCTACTCAATTTAAGAACATTTTCAGTGAAAGTGATACTGCCAAACACTGTGTTGTTAGGAAGTCTTAGATAAGTTACAAAATACTAAGAGCAATAAAATAATATAATAAATTATAATATGAATTTTAAAAGTTAAGCAAAATATGTGGAGGTATGGGATAAAGAGAAGAAAGGCTAAGTGCCTATGCAATTTGAGAATGACAAAAAGAAAAGGTAAATCTTACTCTTAAAAACATCCTATCTAATAAAAGGGTAAATTAACTGTGACTCCGTCACAAAAGATGGCAGTGCCCAGTCCTCTCAACACTGCCAGAGTCCTCCAGTCCCAGGGGGGCGGGGGCGTTGAGAGCGGGCAGCGTGAGCGGCCTGGCAGAATGCTTACTTCGTCGCCACGGAAAGTACAATAAAAGTTGGCTCCAAAACAGCCTGTTTCTTGGCGAGTCCAGGCAGGAGGGGGTCCCGAGAGCTCTTCTGCTGGCTGCTCAGGAAACAGCACTGATTGGGGAGGAGGAAGTAACTGCCACTGCGGAGCCAGAGCAGAGGAGGTGGGGGAGCTAGAGCAGAGAAGGCGGGAGAACCGGAATAGAGGAGGTGGGGGAGCCAGAGTGGATGAGGCAGGGAAGCTAGAGCAGAGAAGGCGGGAGAACCGGAATAGAGGAGGTGGGGGAGCCAGAGTGGATGAGGCAGGGAAGCTAGAGCAGAGAAGGCGGGAGAACCGGAATAGAGGAGGTGGGGGAGCCAGAGTGGATGAGGCAGGGAAGCTAGAGCAGAGAAGGCGGGAGAACCGGAATAGAGGAGGTGGGGGAGCCAGAGTGGATGAGGCAGGGAAGCTAGAGCAGAGAAGGCGGGAGAACCGGAATAGAGGAGGTGGGGGAGCCAGAGTGGATGAGGCAGGGAAGCTAGAGCAGAGAAGGCGGGAGAACCGGAATAGAGGAGGTGGGGGAGCCAGAGTGGATGAGGCAGGGAAGCTAGAGCAGAGAAGGCGGGAGAACCGGAATAGAGGAGGTGGGGGAGCCAGAGTGGATGAGGCAGGGAAGCTAGAGCAGAGAAGGCGGGAGAACCGGAATAGAGGAGGTGGGGGAGCCAGAGTGGATGAGGCAGGGAAGCTAGAGCAGAGAAGGCGGGAGAACCGGAATAGAGGAGGTGGGGGAGCCAGAGTGGATGAGGCAGGGAAGCTAGAGCAGAGAAGGCGGGAGAACCGGAATAGAGGAGGTGGGGGAGCCTGCAGCAGTGGAGGCGCCGGCAGATTGCATGTGAGTCACAGCAGCAGCAGCACCTGTACTGGGTGAGCACCAACAACGGTATGCCCCTGAGGCACAGTGACCCCCGAGAGCCAGATGGCCTGAATGTGACCCAACCAAGTCAGTGGGCCTGCTATTCTGCCCACCGACTCCTGGCAGTGGCAGCCAGCACCCATCCCCGAGCAATAGCCAATGTGAGGCATTCCCAGACCCATGATGTTTATGCAGACCCAAGGTGCAGCCACCTCAGAGCATCTCTCCAGGTGCCCTGCAGGACCTGTGGTGGACCCTGAAGTCTCCCAGCTCCCCCAGCAGCAGCACATGCTCAACATCCTCAAGTCAAACCCTCAGCTGATGGCAGCTCTCATCAAATAGCACATGGCCAAGTAAGTGGCCTGCCAGCCCGACCTTCAGCTCTAGCCCAACCTGCTGAATCTGAACACCATGCAAGCCAGCGGGCCATGACCTGCTGTCCCTCCACAGCAGCAAGCAATGGGAGGCCTGAACCCCCAGGGCTAGGCCTTGAACATCATGAACCCGGGGCACAACCTCAGCATGCAAGTATGAACCACAGTTCAGAGAGATGCCAAGGAGCAACAGCAGCAGCAGCAGCAGCAACATTGCGAGAGGCATATCCGACTGTCCATTGTGATGGGGCGTCACCTTCCCTGATCACCAGGTCGCCTCCCGCCCCTGAGGGCTCCTGGACTGTGAGAGGGGGCAGGCCGGGCTTAGGGACGCCCCCTCCAGTGCATGAATTTATTTTCATGTACCGGGCCTCTAGTTAAACTATAAAAAAATAATATCATAACTATCAATTTTCCCAAGACCCAAACTATGAAAAAATAATATCATAACTATCAATTTTCCCAAGACCCAGCAGTAATAATAGCTAATGCTTTTCTATATTTGTTATATGTTTGTGTTTAATTTGGATCTCAGGTATGATTCTTGATATACCTTGTCCATCATTCTGTGCAAAGCCTCTCTTATTTTACTTAATTTAGTCATTCCCAACACCATCCCCATCAACGAGTTCCTGATAGGCATCAATACAACATATGCCTAATTGTATACATATTCCAAGAACATATAGTAGCTATATACTTTGCTATAAATATAATTTCTTACTTTAAGTGGAAAAAAAACTATTTTAAGAACTAACCTTTTGCAGTTTAAAACTCTAAATCATTGTTAGTTCTTGTTATATTGTATTTAAACCTATGTAAACCCCACAATTTATGTATTGTATTAGTCAAGTGGTTCTGCAATAATTCTACAGAATAAACAACTCTGAATTCTCAGTGGTTTACAACATGCTTATTTTCTGCCCATGGGTACCCAGAGCAATTATGCCTCTGCCAAGCTCAACCAAAGTCAGTGGTGCACGCAAGTGTCCTCTGACCCCAGGGAGGCTGTGCTGGTTGGGGAGGAAGGAAAATAAACAGATAATGCTATCACACCTGTTACTAATTTCTAACCACCAGAATGATGGATTTTATAAAAATGCCTTCTGCTGTACTGTCCAAATTACTATCGGGTGTTAACCAGCAGTGGATTTCCTGGATCTTAAAGCACCGTCACTAATTACTAACATAAGGTTCTGCCAGACTGCTTTCACCAAGGTGGTGCCATTATACTCCCACCAGAAAGTCATGAGGGTTCTCATTCTCCCAAAATTACACCAGCATTTGGTGTCATTTCCCATTCTATCTTTTTCTAAATCTGACAGAAGTAAAAATGTTTCTTATTTTTAGGTTGTTTTGTCTTCTTTTTAATGTAATCTTCAAAGAGGTTGAGCACTTTGTTCAGTTTTCATTCAGTTTTCCTGTTCTGTGATTCAACTATCTACACTAATAAAAGAGAAAGATGCAAATTGACTGTACCTTCATGACTCCCACTAGCCAATCAGGAGTGAGTATGCAAATTAACCCAACAAAGATGGCAGGTTAGTTTGCATGCACAGGCTCCAAGCAGCTGGGGGCGGATGGGATGCTTGTGTCATCTCCATGGTGACAATGCAGGCACTCCGGGCCTCTGGGCAGTGTGGGAAGGTGGAAAGTTGGCTCTGGACCAGAGCGAAGGCGGAAAAGGCAGCTCTGGACAGAGGCGTCTCCGGGCTGGAGCAAAGGCAGAGCTGGAAGCCAGGGGAAGGAAGGCCCATTCTTGCACGAATCTTCATGCATTGGGCCTCTAGTCTAATATTTGTCCATTTTGTTCCTTATTGATTTCCAGACATTCCTTAAAAACATCTAGATGTCAATCTTTCAGTAACATCTGTTCACCCAGTCTATCACTTTCTTCATTGATCAGAAATCATTAGTTTTTAAAAGTATTTATTTCAGTCTTTTATTAATGCATATGGTCTTGGAGTATTATTTAAAAGAGTTTTGCTATCCACAAAGTAACAGAGGTATTTTGCATTTTCTTTATTTTATTGCTCTTCTTAACTTGGAGTTTTATACATTTGAAGCTTATTTTTTATTAGTTTTTTAAGTCTAATTTTAATTACAGTTGTCATGTAATATTATACTCGTTTTAGGTGTACAACATAGTGATTAAACATTTATACACCTTACAGAGTGATCACCCCAATAAGTGTAGTACCCATCTGGCACCATACAGTTATTACAAGAGTATTGAGTATATTCCCCTGTGCTGTACTTCACATCCCTGTGACGATTTTTATAACCGGCAATTTGTACTTCTTAATCCCTTCCACCATTTTCACCTATTTCCTCAACCTCCTCCCAGCAGGAGACCATCAGTTTGTTCTCTGTATCTATGAGTTTGTTTTTGTTACATTTATTTATTTTCTTTATCATATTCACAATATTTCCAATTAATGGACATGGTATATATTCTCATTAATTCCATATTTTTGACACTTTTTCAAGTTTAATTTATTGTACCTTAATTTAGTGAAAAGAAAATAGGACATATTCCCCCTAGAAATCAACTACTTCACAGTAAAGATGAGCTGAATTACATGTGCTTTCCTCTTTTATTTCCACCGCTTATGTTGATGCATATTACAAATGTATGTGAAGGCATACCCTGATTGAATTTCCTTCCCAAAGAGACTAGTATAACCTTCCTTTTATACTAAAAAAACAGGGTCCCCATGGTTCTTAAGAGCATTAAATTAATTGTTGGTAAAGTACTTAGGCAATAAAAAGCCCATAGGTGCTAACTGTAAAGTACTATTTGTATTATAAGTACTAGAGGCCCAGCGCATGAAATCTGTGCAGTTGGGAGGGCAGGGGGCCCAGCCTGCCTGTGCCCTCTCACAGTCTGGGAACCCTCGGGGAATGTCTGACTGATGGCTTAGGCCAGTGGTTGGCAACCTTTCGGCTCAGCAAACCGCGGCTCGCGAGCCACATGCTACTCTTTGACCCCTTGAGTGTGGTGGTATTTTGTGGAAGACCCTCACTCAAGGGGTGAAAGAGCCTCATGTGGCTCACAAGCCGCGGTTTGCCGACCACGGGCTTAGGCCCGCTTCCCATGGGGAGCGGGCCTAAGCCTGCAGTTGGACATCCTTATTGCTGCTGTGGAGGTGGGAGAGGCTTCTGCCACTGCTGCTGTGCTCACCAGCTGTGAGCCTGGCTTCTGGCTGAGTGGCGCTCCCCCTGTGGGAGAGCACTGACCACCAGGGGGCAGCTCCTGCGTTGAGTGTCTGCTCCCTGGTGGTCAGTGCACATCATAGCAACTGGTCAACCAGTCAACTGTCTGCCCCTTGGTGATCAGTGCACGTCATAGTAAGTGGTTGAGCGGCCTTAGCATATCATTAGCATATTATGATTGGTTGAACAGATGACTGGATGACTGGACACTCAGAATATTAGGCTTTTATTATATAGGATGACCTTGAAAGATGAAAATGTAGCTCACACAATTAATTGTGACCATATTTAGCAGCTATAAATACATCAAGTGAAGAATCAGATTTTATACTGACCAAAGATAAAATATGTTACCTAAATACATTTCATTTTTATCTTGAGAAAATGCAAACTCTTCTATATTTATGTTATGCATATGACATGTATATATACATACATATTTCAGCCATGATAATTAACATTCTATATTATAATAATTGTCTAAGAACTGAGATAAATTAACCAAGCTATAGCTAAAATAAACTAGTAAAAATGGGGTGAAAGACATAAATTGCAACAAATGTAAATATTGTTTCATAATGTCACCTCTATAAAAATTTCACTTCATGATTTTCTGTAATGGAACTTAAGTTCTGTTATAGGGTGGAAGAGATGTAATTTGAGTCAATTTATATTCTTTCCATCCTATACAAGTTCTGAAAGACCTAACTGAGAAGGAGCATGCTATGTGTGTGGTGGTGCATTTTTCTGTTTCTAATCCTTCAATATTGGCACAGGTTTTTATCACCTGATCAATGAAGGTTTCTTTTGAGCATGTTTATTGCTGCCAAATAGCTTTTTTATAAATTAAATTTATTGGGGTGACATCCTATATAATAAAAGCCTAATATGCTGTTGTAATGTACCCCAGGAATCACAGAAGGACGCCTCAAGAAGTCGAATTAAAGAGTCACATTTATTGCAATCCGGGACTATGAGGGGCCATTCCCCAAATCTCATTGTAACAAGATGGTCACAGCTCCAGGGTTATATAGGGAAAAATCACAAAGGTATTGATTACATCCCAGGGTTTGGAATGAGGAACCTGGTTTGCAAAAAAGCAGTTTACAGAAGCA